>NC_056035.1:30078514-30305754 GCF_004379255.2 Salvia splendens
AGATTCATGCTACGCTGCAATCAAAAATAAAATTTTCAGTAAATCAATCAACAATAATGCAGATTCAATTAAAGGTGTGTGTATGTATAAGTGTTTTATCTTATTTGAGAAGCTAGTGTTTCATTAGAATAATTTTTGTCCAATAATATCTGCCTTTTTCTGTCCAATGTTGCCATTTTTTAAATGACCAAAAGGTTAAACCAAATAGCTTTGAATTTTCCCGCCAAAAAGGGCAAATAAGTCTTTTCATTAAACTGGCACCTTAGATTAGTATAGATTTCACGCTGTACTGTTCTGAGTTTAGTTTTAATCAAAGTTGCTTTCGTTTTCATCGTGGTGTTTACTGTTTCACGTAGTTAATTTTCATTCCAGTCTGAAATTCACTTGACCCAGTAGTTAAAATTTCCTTGATCAAGTTAGTAAGTTAAATTCTGTCTAGAGTAAAATCAGTAGGTAAAAACTCCCAAGGTTAAAGCGTGGCAGCAGCCAACCCCCTGTTCACTACTCACACACTTGATACACTAGCTTCTCTGTGGGATCGGCCCCGAACTTGCCGCTTTACTGTTAAAGTAGTGCAAAATTGAGAGTTTATAAATTACTTTGGTAGAAACGAGTGAGGGCGAGATGGCATTGATCAAGTGGCAACGACATTTGCTAACTGATCCAACCAGTTTGGTTATCTTCCATATAACTTGATCCACACTCTATTTGCGCGCCCTCTCGAGGTCCTTCCAAAATGGTGCCGTTGCCGGGGAAGCATGGTGTTATTTTATGTTTGTGTGTAGCGCATAGGTGTATCTCATTTGTTTTTTTTCTTCTGTTGATGAGAAGGTACCACCGCGGCAGCCACTGGAATCACCCTCTTATATACAGAGGCACTAACGCTCATTGGAGAGTCCAGGAAGCCTGCGTCGTTACCACTCATTACAGAGCCGCACTAGAAGTAGCAGCAGCCGTTGACCAACTGACCAGCGAAGAAGAAGGAGAGCAGAACGCGCAACCTAAACCACCACCACTTGAACAAGCAAAAGCAGAGATGGCCCTCGTCGCCGGCGACTCAGGAATTGGCTCTCTGCACGCTCATGATGAGAAGGAGCCCACACATGCCATTGCCGTTACTCCTGGGATGCGGACCATCGTGATCAAGTCCGGAGTACTGGCCGATTTATCCCATTTTTACGGCCTTTCAAAGGAGTGTCCGTACGCCTTCTTGGAGGAATTTTGCCGATACTGTGATATCCAGCCTGTACCGGCTGGATCTACGTGTGAGGACTATAGGCTGAAAGTTATCCCCTTCGTCTTGAAGGGTGATGCTGGAGTATGTCTGTTGAGACTGCCAGAAGGGTACATCAAAACATGGGCCGAGTTCTGAATGATCTTCCTAGATCGTTTCTTCCCCGCGTCAAAGACAAGTGCCCTCAAGAGGGAGATTACAGAAGGCAGACAGGAGTACGATGAACCCCTCGGCCAGTATTGGGATAGATTCCAAGGGCTGCTTCAAGCATGCCCCAACCACAAGCTGGGGGAGCGGGAGATCTATTCGATCTTCTATGGTGGACTGACAGTCGATAGCAAGAATGATCTAAACCTCGCAGCCCAAGAGGATTTCTCAAAGACCCCATTCAGCCAAGCTAAAAACATCCTGGAAAGGCTTATCGAGGCTAAGCGCTCGTATGAGACGTCCCGATGGCAGTATAGAAGAGGGGCAGTGCATATAGCAGAGGCGCGCAATGATGAAAAGTTGGAGGCTCGATTTGAACAAATGGAAAAGAAGCTGCTTGAGGCAGTGGAGAAAGCCAGACCGCCTCCACCCCCTGCACCAACAGAGAAGCAGTATGCGCCACCACCGCCTCCGCCAGAAGAGCATCACTACTACTATTGCGAATTCCCCCCTAAGGTAGAGCCGCTGCCCCAAGTAAATGCCGTTGGCCACTGGAATGCAAATGGGAACTGAATTCAGGGGAAGCAGAGAGACCACCCCAATTTTAGGTGGACTGATCAGAGTCAAAGCCAGCCACCACAGCCCTCGACACAGCAGATGCAACATTCTGAAGGGCAGCCCAACTGGCCTGCTCGGATCCAGGATAGACCAAACACTGGAGGGAACAGAATGCAGGGAAGTTGGGCAGGATGGTCAAATGGACCTCAAGGAAACTGGTCCAGTGGAGGACAGCCCAACTGGTCAAGCCAACAACATGAAGAAAATTGAGGGTACCAACACCAAGGCCCTCAGCCAAGTAGCCAGGGAAGACAGCCAAATAATCAAGTGGTAAATTATGTCCCACCGTACCAAAGAGGAAACCAGTATTTCCAAGGGAACCAACAGAATCATTTTCCCCAGAACCAGCCATAACAGTATGGACCTTCCGGCTACTATCAATAAGGCCATGGAGGAGGTCGTTTTAATCAGAGGTATAACAAATAGCAAAATGAAGGTCTAGGAGATATGATGATCCCACATCAGCCCCATGATGCAATGCGAGAAATACAAGAAGCCCAGAGAGAACAGAGGGCTGCACTAGATATGCTTACAAAACAGTTATCTCAGGTAGCCATGTCACTGGGCGAGCTGAGGGGAAATGAAGAAAAAATTCCAGCTACAGTGCAACCACCACCTGGGAGAGAGAATGTCAATACATTATCTCTAAAATCAGAAAAAGTTTATCAAAGCCCATCTGCGAGTTCTCCAGCACCCATAGACGGACCCAATCATTAAAAAGGCCCTGAGTCCAGCGCCTTTGATCAAGTCACAAAAGAAGGAGAGTCTAGTGCCCTTGAACAAGTCACTGAGAAAGGACGGATGGTCGAAGTAGAAAATGTGGCCGTGGTAATCCAACCTAGTGATCTTCCACCAAAGAAGACTGACCCAGGGGTGTTCACACTCCCAATTTCCATCAGAGACGTTCAAATGGAGCACGTAATATGCGACCTAGGGGCTTCCATCAATATTATGCCGTATTCTATATACGAGAAGTTGGAAGAAGCTAAGCTCGTCAAAACCAGTATGATGATATAGCTGGCAGACGGGTCTGGCATTCACCCAGAGGAAATTCTGGAAGATGAAATCGTCAAGGCAAACAAATTTAGGTACCCCGCCGACTTCGTCGTCATGAAGATGACAGAGCCAGGAGCGGAGGAGTCTACCAGAGTCCTTTTGGGAAGGCCGTTCCTATCTACAGTCAGCACAGTCATCGACGTCCGCCATGGGATGATGAATCTGGGTTTTAATGGAGAACAACTTACATTTGACATTGATAAAGCTATAAGAAAGCCACATGACAGTGAGAGCATACAATCGGTAGATACTATCAGACCTTGGGAGCAAAAGTATCTAGGAAAAAAACTCTTCAAAAAACCGACCACTGACTCCATTGAATACGAACAACTTAAGAATGAAGCAGCTGAATGGTTCGATGCAACGATGACTGAAGAAATGGATGATCAAGCCATCGAACGGGCAATTATGGATTTCTGTAAGCCGCCACGACCAGCTGAGCTAAAAGAGATCACTCAGCCGGCAAGGGTCGAAAAACCACCTGACCAAGCCGCCCCATTGAGAAGAATGTTGAAGGAAAGTCCTGCGCCTACAAGGAAACTATTATCTTTACCTGCATCGCCAGTTACCCTCAAGAGCCTGTCCAACCAAACGTATCAAGAACCAGTCAAACCAAATCTGCAAGGACAGGGAGGACAACTGATGGAAGAACTGAGGCTAGGTCAAGAGGGGGTCAAGTGGAAAACAACATACGTGAGAAAGATTAACCAGATCTGTGCATGTATCCTGCCAGGATAGAAGAAGGAGTGACACCCCACCTTGATCGACAACGCATACTCAACCCCGCTTTGAGAAAGGAAGAGCTCATAGTGGGGCAGAAAGAGCTACTCTTCTAGTATCGACTCAAACTGATACCCAGGAAGCGGAATTCAAAATGGGCGGACCCTCGTACCATCATGACAATGCACACACAGGAGGCAAACATACTCCCAGGAGACCCCCCCAATTCGTTCTCCTTCGTGGTCAAGAGTTATCGGGTTGAGCCCTACATGGACAAGACCGAGGAGGGCACAGTGGAAGAAATTCCACTGATCCTGCCTAATCTTACCCAGTGAGTAGGTAAAAGGAGTGATCGGGTACTCATGGGTAGTCTGCTTGATCAAAGCGAAAAATTCTTGATCTATTAAACTAATCAAGTGACATCCTAGGGGAGCTTGGTCGAATCCTTTGTAGTTAGTGTAAATAATTTTTTGTGTGTTAGTCTTTAATTTTTAGAAATTAAAAGTCGGAAGTAAGGATGGAAGTTGATCAAGTGGAACTATTTGAGTTTTCATCTGGAATTAATTGTCCACTTGATAAGTACAATTCGAATTTAATTGGTGGTACAGTACTTTCGTTGATCAGGGCAGGTGATGAAAGGACGTGCACAGTGACTGAAAGGGTGTCAGGAAGCGCCAACTGTCGCATTGGACAGAACGTCCTGGAGAGAGGAAGGAAGCGTATCAGAGAAGCTATGCCAGCTGGCACTCTGAAAGGACGTGCCTGTACGTGAAAAGTCCAAAGATCTGAACAGCCGCAGGGATCTCAACAGTAGAGGATCCCAACAGCCGCAATATCAGTATAAAAGGAAGATTTCAGATCCGGATGTCACTTTTAACCAAATCCGTGCCGCAACCACGTGCAGAGGGCGCGGCTACTCCCAACGCTCCGACACCACCAAGTGGCCGAGGCTCCAACTCCCCTACTCTCCTAGGCCCGACACAACCGATCGAGGTTGTAAATGTTGACGACGATTCTACGGAGGACCTTCTGCCTCCTCCCAACGAAATAGTGCAACAAACGGAGGCGGATTGGAACTTCATTCTTCATGCAGAGGATGAATCAGTCCCGGATATGAAGGATGAGCCGTTGCACCGTCGGACGCACAGAATGGAGATCAACCGGTTGGTGGAGGAGGTGGAGGCCGGGGTGGCCAGCATGCAGAGGGCAGAGGAGGAGCAGGTGGAGAGACCCCCGCAAAGTACGATCGATATTGGATAAACTGGAGGAGCCGGAAGACCGAGGATCCGTTGGGGCGATAAACCAAGGGGCCGGTGAGGCCGATGAGGAAAGAATGGTTGTTGAGGACAACCAAGTCAGAATAGAGAGAGAGGAAAAGGAAGGGGAAGAAAAGTGTTCCTCCTTATCCGAAGAGGATGCGCCCCGCAATCCGAGTCATTGTGATTTCTGATATTGACAGACCTGCCCCTCCACAACAGGGAAATGAGGGCAGTGAAACTGTCACTCCCGCATTTTCTAAGGATAGAAAATACGGTTGATCGCGACTAGGGGAGGATTAAAGAAGCGGGGAAGAAAGGGGAAAATCAACACAACTCGACCATAACTCGAAACAAATGGGAATAGCTTGAATAAAAATCAGAGTGTCATCTCAACAATTGACAACTCAAAGGGATTATATCTCAACAATACATAAACTCAAAAGAAACAACATTCAACGGAAGCATTCGAGAGAAGAATAATATTATGTATGAAGACATAATATATTCAGACATTTAAAAGCAAACACAAATCTTCACCAGCTCTGCTCAACACCCACCGCGCTCGTCACTGCTCAACCTGCACATTTTAAAAAAAAAGAAATGCAGGCCTGAGTACTTGATGCACTCAGTGGACTCATGCCGAAAACATTTTCAATAAAAATATTTATCATGCCATTAACGAGTGACATCGAGGTTTTAACTTTGAAAGGGCCCGAGTCACTAAAACATTCCACCAACATCATCATCAACATCAACCTCAACATCATCAACATCACCATACGATATCTGAACATACATGACAAGGAATGTGGCCACATTCCAAGCCACTAGACCGGCCAACTCAAAGAGATAGCACACGATCTACGGGGTGTACACTAGCGTGAGTAGGGACTCACTCCCTAGACAGACCCGAATTCGATTAACCATACATGGCAAACGCCACATCAGATAGGTCTCATAGCAACACAAAAATATGGCAAGACAAACATATTTCGCAAAAATAAATATACTTAGGACGTAGTCCTTATTTAAAAATAAAGCCCACCTCGTTCACTTAAAATCTCAGCTTGTCTTTCCGTTCCATTCTCAAATAGCGTGCAAAAACTACACCTTCAGATCTTTCTTGCTCGCGGAGATATCACTTCTTTTGAGTCCATACTTGAATAGTCCGTAGCATAATCTTCGACTCGGAAAATTAACTTCCAGTCTGGAAAACTAAATATTTCTTCCAAAGTTTTTATTAACAGGCCCATCACTCCACTGACTTTGCTATGATAAATAAACTAATCCAACTTCATATGATCTAACCCCAAGAATAATTAGACAGCCGGCCTAATCAAAACAAAAATACTCCCTGGCCCAAAAACTCTTTTCTCCATTTTCATCAAAAGCCCAAATCAATTGGGCGACAATCGAGATCCTCTCATCACTCTCTATCTCTATCAAAATTTCGACATCATCTTCTCTCTTCCTCTTCTCTTATCAAATGTAAAATACCCAAGATCAGAACCTACTTCCCCATCTTCTTCTCACCGCCTCCTCTCTCAGCGAATCATCTCCGTCTCCTGTCTGCCTCCGTCAAATACATCGGCGATGAGCTCGACAAGCTCAGCTCCACCTCCGCCTATCTTCTTTCTCGATATGATCGTCGCAATACACTCTTCAAAGTCGCCGCTGCTGCTCCTGACGTTGGCCGGGACAACCACTTTTTGCTGTCCGCCGCAGATTGCTGTTGTTCGAGACTCACCGCCGCCATAGTTTCCAGCCTGCTGTCAACACGCCCAGGTGCTGCCGCTCCCCGATCCCAACCGACTCCGAGGTGGAGCCGCCGTCTCCACCGTTACACTGTCCTCCATTGTCGCCGGTGTAGGTGTCGCTCCCGTGCAACTCTCCTATTTCTGTCATTTCATCCCACCAAAACAAGCCCCAAATTCCTTTCTGTCTCCCTCCCAAAGTTCAATATCAACGTCTCTCTCTCTTCTCTAAACAAAACTAGCAGCCATGGCTTTCCATCTCTTCTCTTCGCGCGATCATTCTCTGGCACCTCTTAACTTCTGTTCGGCAGCCCCGGACAGCTCCGCTGTCGAGTCGGGGATGTTTTCATCGCCGCTGCTGTCGGACACGCACAGGCAGCGCCGCTGTCGCCTCCTTGTGTGGTGAACAATCTGTCTTTGATTACTTTTATTCTCCTCTTCCTCTCTCTCTTTATCTAGTTTCTGATTCTCGATTTTTTGTTGGAATCAATTGAATCTGATGAAACGTGGAGTCATGGAGAGATATGTATAGGTTTAAACCGATTTCATGAGATCGTGGGTTGGTAGAAACCGATTTGTTCCAGATTTTGTGGAACAGAAAAATTGTTAAATTCTTGCATATCCAATTAATGAATTATTTAGGCTTATAATAATTGGATTTCAAATTGGGTTAAAATGAATAATTGCTCTAGGCCCAAAAGTTGGTGATAAAGAATTGGGCTTCATACAAATAAAGAAAAAGAACCTAGCCCAAATTCAATAATAAAAACACTGGCTATTCCATCAACATCTAAAATAATTAAAGGAATTTATTTTTTTGGCTACACAAACGACGTCCCTTCAAGAACAACTAAAAGATAGAAAAAGTCGGGGTATTACAATCTACCCATCTTAACAAAAATTTCGTCCCGAAATTTGCTTATATCCTTCGAATAAAATATTTCTCCATTAATTTGTAATCCAATTTCCAAGCAGCTTCCTCGTATCGCTTAAAAATTGATAACTATAGCTGAAAATTTAACACCTCGTGTTCTTGGTTATATCGATGCCTCTAGTTGGTGTATCATTTTTACGCATGTCTGATTATAGAAACTTATTCCCCCATGTGCATTCGAAAAGCTCAACTCCACCCTTTCCTCCAAGTCTTGTATCAAGAACTCAAAAATTGATCAAGCAGTCTTACTTGGATATGAACTGATTTCAAAATTGTAGCAACACTGCTGGAAGTGTCTTAATCAGAAAGGCTAGAGAATTACTCAAGAAAACAAGAACAACATTTCTAGCTCGACTCTTTTAGATCTCATCACCAACTTGCAAAAATTGGTTTGAAGAAAAATAAAGCAGGGTCTAAGTTCCATTGAACTATCATGTCCATTCTGAGAATTAAGGTTTCAGATAAACTCATAAAGCTTGAGACTTTACTTCTGATGAGAGCTCGAAAGAATATGAGATAGGTCTTGAAAACATGATGAAACTGAATTAAGTCTCAAATTGCATAGAAGGCTGCCAAATAAGATATTTCAATTGTCAAATCAAATTTGCAAAATTTCGGCATCAATGAATGATGGCTTAAACATGTCATGACATAAGATGGTTAATCGTGGGAGGATTTAGAAGCATAGACAAATATCATAAAGTAGCACTGATCATGGTTCGACGACATCAAGTTATTGGATAATGAAATCTCATCAATGAATTCACAAGTTTGTTAAATGCAACCAACGTGAATTGAACTTTTTAGGAAAATCAGCTAGATCAAAAACGTTAAGGGAAAAGGAAACATGACAACCTTAACTTGGTGTTGCAGAAAGAAAAATCATTGCATGAAACAATATATGTAGTGAAACTGAGCTAAAAAGAATTTCACTTCTGCAAGAAAGAACTTGCCACATGCATAGTTACGAAATAAAAAGGTGTACAAAAGTTCCAAGAAGAATATTTCATCCTTTGAAGAAACATGTATGGGAGATGTGATCATATTGAAGGTCATAACTGCAAACAACTTTAGGAATGAAGTTCAATGACGGAAGCTCATAAGGTCAAAATATTGTCCTTACGAAAGATGAATCAAAGAAGACTACTAATCAAGATGTCCAAAGATACAAAGGTAAACACCAATTTTCAAGAAATGAAAGTGAGTCATGACTCGATATAGGAAAAGAAATAATGGGCACTACTTGCAAAGCATGAGTCAACCAAGGTGTTTAAATAGACAATGGCTCACGGTTATTCAATACGTATCGAAAAGAACTTTGAATCCAAGTAAGTACTGTTGATTTAAAATCGTTCATTCTAGCTACGAAGGTCGCACTCGTTTGCTCGTCTTTCTGAGGCCGAACATGGTAACATCGTTCTAAGAAACTGTGGATTCCAAGTTGATATTCGTCACGTCATCACAACAAAATAATTGTAGTCAGTCAAAAGCCATATCTTCATAATATTCTTGCATATTATAATAATTATTCTCTTCAAATATTTTAATCATCCGTGTGCTTCTCTGCCTGCTATAAAGGTCGTCTCCATCGTGTCGCCACTTTTAGCAAAATTACGCGAGATAATGCTATATTGATTTGCATCGCGAGTATGATCTCTTGTCATTGCATAGCTACATCACTTAGTATCAGCTATTCTTGTCTCGCACCTTTTTCGTGTTTGAAGCTTCATTTCGTCTTCTCTATCCTCATCTTCTTGAAATCTTCCCTGTATTCTTTTTGTCCTTATCGTTCACGAAAAACGATAGAAAGTAGTAAAGTGGTTCACACACTAAGCTTGCTCTAACGTTTAGCGCCATTACTAAGAAATAGCAAAAGTTCCATGGTCCACCGGCAAACATTCTGCTCTCGATCTCCTTGTCTCGTATCTTGATAATCTAGGAATTTCGCCCCACTTTCCCTTTCTTGTTCGTTTTTATCGCTCGGGAAAGCGATAGATAAATTGTCAACTTACAATTATGGTTCGCGCACGTTCCATATAGCTTAGTCTTAGGCACTCTAAGTTCACAACACATTTCACCACCTCATAGATCAACAAATATTACATTTCAAGTCATTCATACTTCAAATAACAAGTATAATACACAACATTTCACTTCCCAAAACAAAAACACTTTCATACTTTAAAACTCAAACTCGAAATCAAACTCATAATTTCTCATCAAAACTTGCTCTTTTCTCAATCATCCGAAAATACTATTCTCAATTTGACACCAATCACTCACGGAAAGATTTTACTTCCTCGTTCTTATAAAATATTTTCTCCTCTTGCATTCTCACAAATTTTCTCGTCTTCCATTCTCCAAAACTTTCTCATAAAAATTTTCACATAAAAATATATTACCTCTTTCTTGGTTGAGCGTGGCGAAGCGGGATGTTGAGCCTTCAATACACAACTATTATTATTATTATTATTATTATTATTATTATTATTATTATTATTATTATTATTATTATTATTATTATTATTATTATTATTATTATTATTATTATTATTATTATTATTATTATTATTATTATTATTATTATTATTATTATTATTATTATTATTATTATTATTATTATTATCATTTTTATTTTAGTCTAGCGAAACAAGTCTAGACTATGATAGAAAAAGACTCTCGGGTCCAGAGCGGAAAGAAAAATAATTGCTCTGATACCACTTTGTCACGCCCGCATTTTCTAAGGATAGAAAATACGGTTGATCGCGACTAGGGGATGATTAAAAAAGCGGGGAAGAAAGGGGAAAATCAACACAACTCGACCATAGCTCGAAACAAATGGGAATAGCTTGAATAAAAATCAGAGTGTCATCTCAACAATTGGCAACTCAAAGGGATTATATCTCAACAATACATAAACTCAAAAGAAACAACATTCAACGGAAGCATTCGAGAGAAGAATAATATTATGTATGAAGACATAATATATTCAGACATTTAAAAGCAAACACAAATCTTCAACAGCTCTGCTCAACACCCACCGCGCTCGTCACAGCTCAACCTGCACATTTTTAAAAAAGAAATGCAGGGCTGAGTACTTGATGCACTCAGTGGACTCATGCCGAAAACATTTTCAATAAAAATATTTATCATGCCATTAACGAGTGACCTCGGGGTTTTAACTTTGAAATGGCCCGAGTCACTAAAACATTCCACCAACATCATCATCAACATCAACCTCAACATCACCATACCATATCTGAACATACATGACAAGGAATGTGGCCACATTCCAAGCCACTAGACCGGCCAACTCAAAGAGATAGCACACGATCTACGGGGTGTACACTAGCCTGAGTAGGGACTCACTCCCTAGACAGACCCGAATTCAATTAACCATACATGGCAAATGCCACTTCGGATAGGTCTCATAGCAACACAAAAATATAGAATGACAAACATATTTCGCAAAAATAAATATACTTAGGACGTAGTCCGTATTAAAAAAGAAAGCCCACCTCGTTCACTTAAAATCCTCAGCTTGTCTTTCCGTTCCATTCTCAAATAGCGTGCAAAAATTACACCGTCAGATCTTTCTTTCTCGCAGAGATATCACTTCTTTTGAGTCCATACTTGAATAGTCCGTAGCATAATCTTCGGCTCGGAAAATTAACATCCAGTGTGGAAAACTAATATTTTTTCCAAAGTTTTTATTAACAGGCCCATCACTCCACTGACTTTGCTATGATAAATAAACTAATCCAACTTCATATAATCTAACCCCAAGAATAATTAGACAGCCGGCCTAATCAAAACAAAAATACTCCCTGGCCCAAAAACTCTTTTCTCCATTTTCATCAAAAGCCCAAATCAATTGGGCGACCAATCGAGATCCTCTCATCACTATCTATCTCTATCAAAATTTCGACATCATTTTCTCTCTTCCTCTTCTCTTCTCAAATGTAAAATACCCAAGATCAGAACCTACTTCCCCATCTTCTTCTCACCGCCTCCTCTCTCAGCGACTCATCTCTATCTCCTGTCTGCCTCCGTCAAATTCATCGGCGATGAGCTCGACAAGCTCAGCTCCATCTCCGCCTATCTTCTTTCTCGATATGATCGTCGCAATCCACTCTTCAAAGTCGCCGCTGCTGCTCCTGACATAGGCCGGGACAGCCACTCGTTGCTGTCCGCCGTAGATTGCTGTTGTTCGAGACTCACCGCCGCCATAGTTTTTAGCCTGCTGTTAGCACGCCTAGGTGCTGCCGCTTCCCGATCCTAACCGACTCCGAGGTGGAGCCGCCGTTTCCACCGTTACGCTGCCCTCCATTGTCGTCGGAGTCGGTGTCGCTCCCGTGCAACTCTCCTCTTTCTGTCATTTCACCCCACCAAAACAAGCCCCAAATTCCTTTGTGTCTCCCTCCTAAAGTTCAATATCAACGTCTCTCTCTTTTATCTAAACAAAACTAGCAGCCATGGCTTTCCATCTCTTCTCTTCGCGCGATCATTCTCTGGCACCTTTTAACTTCTGTTCGGCAGCCCCGGATAACTCCGCTGTCGAGTTGGGATGTTTTCATCGCCACTGCTTCCGGACACGCATAGGCAGCGCCGCCGTCGCCTCCTTGTGTGGTGAACAATCTGCCTTTGATTACTTTTATTCTCCTCTTCCTCTCTCTCTTTATCTAGTTTCTGATTCTCGATTTTTTGTTGGAATCAATTGAATCTGATGAAACATGGAGTCATGGAGAGATATGTATAGGTTTAAACCGATTTCATGAGATCGTGGGTTGGTAGAAACCGATTTGTTACAGATTTTGTGGAATAGAAAAATTGTTAAATTCTTGCATATTCATTTAATGAATTATTTAGGCTTACAATAATTGGATTTCAAATTGGGTTAAAATGAATAATTGCTCTAGGCCCAAAAGGATGTTGAAAATGACTTCCAAAGTTGGTAATAAAGAATTGGACTTCATACAAATAAAGAAAAAGAACCTAGCCCAAATTCAATAATAAAAACACTGGCTATTCCATCAACATCTAAAATAATTGAAGGAATTTATTTTTTTGGCCACACAAACGACGTCCCTTCAAGAACAACTAAAAGATAAAAAAAAGTCGGGGTATTACAGAAACTGAGGAGAGAGAGCTTCGATTGGCCCGAACATTCTGCAGGCAGCAAGGAAGACCTGCAACACCCCCCGCCATCTACTATTCTAGACAGACTGTGGTGTTGACCACGGACCTCCTCCAGCGGATGCTGAGATTTGAAGACCCCAAATTGGCTGAGGAGGTCCACCAGACGGTGATGCCCACGAAGCAGCTAAAGTCCGGCAAGAGAATCCATCAGCCAGCACTGGAGACTATCCGAGTTGAGGACAGATTTACCCAGTATATTACTGGGATTGGTTTTGAATGGCTGTTGGAGATCGATGATACCTTCGTGCCCGAGGACCTGGCCAAAGAATTTTTCACGTCCTTTCGGTTTACCGGAAGCACAAACTTGGAGGCCATGAGCGTCTACTTCCGGGTGTTTGGGCATGAGCAGACGATTAGCCTGAATGAGTTTTCTGTAAGGATGGGACTCTATACAGAGGCCCAGGTCGCTAGTGGAAAGTGGTTCGGGCGCGACATTGGCTTTCCTCAGAGGAAGCCGGAGTTTGATCAACAGGCCATCTGGCAAGCCGTGTGCAACGGACGTGCCCCCGACTTTAAAGCCTCTGAGTCCAGAGGAACTCATATTGCTGATCCGGCCCTCCGCCTTGCCCAGGTCTACCTTGCCTGCAATCTCCTCGGCCAAGCCAACACACTGTCGATCATTACTCTGGCCGAACTCTACTTCATGTGGAGCATGAAGGAGCAGAGGAGGGTGCAACTTGGCTACTGGCTGGCCTACTGGATGAATCATATTGCCACTCGCCCTGCCCGCCACCTCAACGTCTGCCACCTGCTTGGAGCCTACTTAAGGAGAAATTGGACCCTGGTGTTCCACAGGGACATGGGGCGTCCCAGCCGTTGCCCTAAGCCCGAATTATTTAACCTGGAATTCTTTGTAAGAATACAGGTATTTGAACGGGTACCCGGCGGGAAGCTTCGCTTCTACATACAAGCTAGGCAGGAGAGGCGGACGGATCAGCATGAGACCAGGCGCGAGGAAGAGAGGAGGACGGCCGATCGTATGGCAAGCCCTGAGAGGCAGCAGAGAAGGCTGGAGATGGTCCCCACGACAAAGCCAGAGGAGGCTGTACGGACTACCAATGAATGGAGGCTCCGTATGGAACAAATGATTACGCAGCTGATGGAGAACTCACATGCCCAGCTGGTTGCTCAAGCTAGGATTCTGGAGGCGATCCGCCAACAGACCCTTGCCAGCCAACCGCCACCTCCCTCTACAAGCTCTCCTCCGTCTCGGCGCCCATCATCCTCCCTGCCACCCTCAGCATCTTTCGATCAACCCCCCAGAAGGCATTGAGTATACCCCCCCAATCTCAGTCATTTCAAGTTTAAACAATTTACTTTTATTTATTTTTGGTATGCATAACTGATATTCTGCTCCACCTCACACTTAGCCCTGTGTTGGATCTAAGTGTGGGAAGTTATACATGTTCGTTTTGCTATGTTTTGCCTACGTGTTTGGTTTGTTGTTTTTCTGTTTTGATAGGCATGTTTGATTGTTGGCACTATCTCACACTTAGCCCAGTGTCTGGTCTAACTGTGAGAAGTTTTCCTTGGTTTCTGTTGTGCCGTTGCCTGTACCTAACCCTTTTTCCACTGCATCCAGTCCCTCGAGGACGAGTTCATATGCAGTGGGAGAGGGGAGGGTTAGTTCCAAAAAATAAAAATCATACATGTCAAAATTTTTGAAAATACAAAATATCAAATAGTAATAAATAGACAAAATGCATGAAATCGGATAAGTGGAAGACTTGATTACTTTGGGAAGAGTTAGAAAAAGGACTCAGTATGTTTACATGTAGAAACTTGATTACAAAAAAAACTTGATCAGTTTGAACGACGTAAGTATGATGGAAATGCTCAATTTTTAAACTTACTGTGAAGCCTCTCTATATGTGAGTTATAAGCCAAAGTAGAACACTTTCTACTATCTTTACAAGGAAAAGTTTTATGAGAGGCTGAATTTTTTATATTTAGATGAAAATTGCACAAGTAGTAAGGACTAAAGGCATTAGGACTTAACCAATTTGAGCCTTTTCTTCTTTCGCTCCATGAACCCGCCTCGTCAAGCAAGGCACCCCTTAGTTAACCAAATTGAGCCCATACACTTTTACCCTTCCTTTTGAAACCAGAACCCATATCCATATACTTTTTCTTTTTCAAACACGTGAGGAAAAGAGGTCAAGAGATGAGTCATTTCAAAGTAAGGGGTAGTACGATAGAAAGTAAAAATAAAAAGGGTAGCCGGGTTGAGCGAGTTAGTCAATCAGGTTGATCAAGTCAGAAATCAAGTAAAAAAATGTTGTTATCAAGAAAAGTTTGAGAAAAGAGGGCAGGAAAAGTTGTAACCTGACCCGATAAGTCGGATGTTAGAAAAATAAAAATAAGCCAGAAGTTCAAGGCTAGAAGTCGCCACTTGACCAAGTAAGATATCTAGTGGCGAAATAAATAGTTCAAATCTTTGGTTTCTTGACTCACGTGTTTTTCTTTTTACAATTTATATTTTTAAACTTAGAACCCCTAGGACCCTACCTTGATACACCACTACCCTTAAGCCTCATTACACCCGAAACAAAGACCTTAAGAAACTATCTTGTGCAATCCGATTCGAGGTATTAAATTTGTGGCAATACCGAGTGAACAGTCCTAACATCTCTGGTGAGAAATGAGTGACTGAGTGAATCCAACAGTGGTTTTTAAATTGAGCAATCTTGTCGAACTGACACCTTGATCAAGTAAAAGCAAAAATAGAAGAAACATAAGCTGCTGGCAAATGGATTGACCTCGACCTCGGGCATGATTGTTGGAAATTTATTCGATCTAATGCGTCTATGTGAATATGAGTTTTTATTTCGAGTCTTGTTTTCTTTTTCGTTTTATTTTAATTTCTTGAAATGAGTAAACCATGTCTGAAATTTTCCTTATCTTTCTTTATACATAGGGACAAGTATGTTTTAAGTGTGAGCAGTTTGATAAGGCTCATTTCATTCATCGGTTTAGGGGTAAAATGTACGCTACTTGATCGGTTTATCGTGCAAAGCAAGTGTTAAATGTGCAGGAATGCCGCTTGACCAAGGCAACAAGGCCAAACTGAGCAAGCAAGTACAATAGGTGAAAAGAGGCCAGAAATCGGGGGAGTTGATCAAGGGGAGTAACCAAGCAGGCAAGGAGGGGACCACAGACTTCCAGAAGAAGGACACGCGAGGAAATGAGCTGTATGGTGCGCATCATTCTGTTAGCAAGAACAACGTTCTAGAAGGGGACACGTGCTGATATATGAGACGCAAGGACGGAGCTGAGTCATGAATCTGTTACTGAAAAGCGTTGTCATTCCAGAAGGAGAGCACGTAGCAATCGATGAGTCGCTCACACTCAGCGTGAGCGAATATTCCCTGCCAAGATTGTTATCCAGCTGGAGGTCGTGCCTATAAATAGAGGATGTGCCACCACATTAACCAGGTCCGATCCTTTACTTTCCGTCTTTAGTTTAGTTTAGTTTAGCTCTCTAGTTTAGTTCAGTTCTCTAGATAGCTTAGATAAAGTAATGCTTAGTTAGAAAGGGTGATCGAAGGAGCGTTGCAGAATACTTGATATCTGTCGGCGTATTCTTAAGTTTCCCGCCGAGGATCTCCTCGATTTTACTTGCTTTCAGATTTTCTGAAGTGTTAGCTTAGTTTAAATTTCACGCTGTACTGTTCTGAGTTTAGTTTTAATCAAAGTTGCTTTCGGTTTCATCGTGGTCTTTACTGTTTCACGTAGTTAATTTTCATTCCAGTCTGAAATTCACTTGACCCAGTAGTTAAAATTTCCTTGATCAAGTTAGTAAGTTAAATTCTGTCTAGAGTAAAATCAGTAGGTAAAAACTCCCAAGGTTAAAGCGTGGCAACAGCCAACCCCCTGTTCACTACTCACACACTTGATACACTAGCTTCTCTGTGGGATTGACCCCGAACTTGCCGCTTTACTGTTAAAGTAGTGCAAAATTGGGAGTTTATAAATTAATTTGGTAGGAAACGAGTGAGGGCGAGATTGCATTGATCAAGTGGCAACGACATTTGCTAATTGATCCAACCGGTTCGGTTATCTTCCATATAACTTGATCCACACTCTATTCGCACCCCCTCTCGAGGTCCTTCCACTCATCATATAAGGAAAATGGTTGCAAAATATGGTAAATCTTGGAGAGAAAGTAGAGAAAATTCTGCTCGTCGCTTTTTCCCAGCGGGCCGCTACACCTTGGCCTGCGGTTGCTGTGGGTTGGTTCGGGGATTTTGACTCTTGGCTGGCGGGCCGCTGCATTTGTTTCAGCGGTCACTAGCCATCATCCCGTAACTCTCTGGACTCTCGGTAGCGGTCGCCACGCACTCCCTAGCGATCGTTGGACGTGTCTTGATTTCATGCACAACTTTCCCGGAGCGGGCCGCTACTGACTTAGCGGTCGTTGGGAGCCAGCGGTCGCCGGCTGTGTTGCAGCGGACCTCTGGACATGCAGAACAACTCCATATTTCCAACTTCGCATTTTGACGCCCTTTTTAAGGCTCAGATATGCACATTTCTCATAAAACATGCCAAATACCAAAATGGATAAAATATGCAAATAATGAACATGTAATGCAACTTTGACATTGAAAATGGTCCAGAAGATGGCCTTAAAACCATGCAAAATCCGAGCGTATCAACAACTTCTCGAGGTCCTTAGCATTGTCATATGTGCGCTTGAGATTTAGAACATATCCATCTCTTTGCCCCCTTTCTGTGATCTTGTGTCTTGGACTTGGATCTTGGCTGGTCTTTGTGATATTCTGTGAGACTGGTAGTTGAGATTGGTCTAAGAACTGCCTAATCTTTTTGGACCACCTCAAATGTAACAAGGTCCACTTTGTCCACATCGTGGCAGACACGCAACAAGGTCCACGACAGACCCCATGTTTAGATGCATCGGTTCACGCAATAGGTCCACGACATACCCCGACGCATAGCATGTCTAGATGCATCAGTCTCTTCAGCTCCCACAACGGCTAGTGAAACGACCAGTAGCCTGCAGCGGTTACAGTCAATGGCATGATGACAGACATTATGTATGTGTTAACTCTAGCATGCTCCTTAGTGGACTCAACGTATAAACATACATGCATTCCAACACACAACACACTTAAGCATTTTGCGTAGCATCTTTGTTGTTTCTTTGTCTAAATTCTTCCCTTCCCATCATCTAGTTCGCCGGAGCTTGTTCTATCTTAGTGCTACAACAAACAAGACGTTACCGGTTTTATCTTTAGGGAGGACGCGTCAATCCAAGAGCACAACTATGACGTATTGTTAGGTTTGATATACTGAAAATCATGTTTCAATCACGAATAGAATCTTGTTTGTATACGAAAAACTCTACAATCCACTATTAACCCGATTAGTATTATTCGAGCAATTTCGCACAAATAGAATCACTATTATTATTACATTGTGTTTGCTTGTGCATTTATAAGATGTTTTACAAAAATTTAAATGCATAAGAAGCAAACAAAGTCTAAGTCTTTATTTTAGTAGACCGGTTGTGGGCGTCGTCCACTTTAAGGTAACACGGTCAGTTCTGAACAAAGAAAAAGAATAATTTCACAACCCAAATAGGCTCTACCTATCGTGAAAGGTTGCAATGTCAGTCTGATATTTCTAAGCCCTTTTGAAATAAGATGACATTGGTGTGGTATAGCACTGAATGGATCTAACAGCAAGACATGTCTTCATGATATCTACTGGAAGACTAGGTCTTGATAAACAACTATTTCTTAATCAACATACGTTAGCATTGAGCATACGTTATTGATTATGCATTACTTTGACTTATCAAATGGTGCGGGGTTTTCGCAACACAATAATCCTGCTATATTGGGTAGTGGTAATTAATATCTAGCGGTGCTAGGATTGCTATTATGTTGAATCGCGCGCCTGGTGAGTCTGGTTTGATAATGACCTCGGAGAGCTCGAGACAAGGTTTCATTATTCAGAAACTGGACAGTTGGAATTTAATTATTCCATGAATAATAAATAAGCGTTTCTTGTTAAATCCACTCTTGGAATGAAAAGATGTTAATTAATTAAGTGTATAGCAGACATTAATGGACAATTCTATCTTAAGCGCGAGAAATGAACGATGTACAAAACGGAAACCCAGATTACTTGTAATTTGGATTTGGATAGGCAGTGCAATACTATTTCTGTAGTTGATTCGCACGTCTGGTGAGTCTGGTTTGATAATGTCCACAAGAGGAGCTCGAACAATGTTTTATTATTCGGAAACTGGCCAGTTGGAATTTAATTATTCCATGAATAATAAATAAGTGTCCACTCTTGGAATTAAAAGAAGTTAATTAATTAAGTCTATAGCAGACACTAATTAATTAATGGACATTTCTATCTTAAGCGCGAGAAATAAACAACAAACAAAACAAAAGCCCTGATTACTTATAATTTCGAATTTGGATGGGCAGTGCAATATTACTTTTGTAGTGGATGTTCGTAATATTCCAATGTAAGCTGGTATTAAATTGTATGTTCAATTTATTTAGTAAAAAGCTAATTGGGGGAGGCCATATCCAAAACCTTCCATAGATCCCTTACTAGGCCCAATATATAACTTAATTTAAATAGGAGAATAAAGGAGACAAAATTGTCATTAATTTCTCTACAGAAATTTCGTCCCTCTCTAATTACGGAAGGAGACGATTATTTTTTCAGCTCTCCTCCGTGAGAAAGTTCTGTCTTCTTTATTCGAGTCCTAGTATTTTGATAACATCAGCCACTCTGATATCGAGATACAGTTTAGGAACCAGTCAAAAGATCCGTGGTCTAGTATTGAAGATCATCACGTGGAGAAGGCGCAAGCAATCGTCGATTCTTTGGATAATCAAATTGGTAACTCTAAACCATAGAATTCATGTTCTAGGATTTACTTTCTTTAAGGATGAATTATTAGCGTTCTAGCATGCAATTATATGTTTAACATGTGAGTTGATTAATCGCATAACAGATCAAATAGATCCTTATCTGATTTATTTGTTTTGTACAAGTCTTCCGCTGTGCAAGGGGCATCAAACCCCAACAATTGGTATCATAGCCAATTTTTTGTTCTGATTATGTGGATTAATTTCATGTTATGTGAATTGGCTGAACGCACATGGTTCTTCGTTTGGTTTGTGCTGTTAATTTTCGTTTGAATAACCATATCGCATGTACAAAGAATGTGAACTCGTGGGCGCATACCGCGATGGCGGCGATCAAGCCGCGACGCAGCTGCACCGATAGCAGCAGCGATCTGCCATCGAGACGATCAGCGGCTGTTCGATGACTTCGGCGAACGGCCAGCGACGGTGCGACGACGCTGCAATAGCAGCGACGACATCCCGCAGTGAAGCCCCGGAGCTGCGACATCGACGCAGCAGCGTCGGAGGAGTCGAACAGCAGCCATGGGATGACGAGCATGCTGGCCAAGCTGTGTCGGCAGCCCAAGCTCTCGAGCTGGGCAGTTTACACGACGCAGAACAAAAACGGCTCGTGAATCGAGGGAGCCTTTCATGGGCAGTTCTCGAACTCTATGATTGACGGAGGCGAGAGCACGCGGCCTCGCAACGCCTCGTCCCGTGACTTCGCTTTTCAAATTTGATTAGGGTTTTCAAATCCTTGGATTTAATTTTGGAAATAATTCAAGATTAATTTAGAATTAATATTTGAATATATTTTTTGGATTTTATATATTGTATAAGATTGAATTATGAATTAAATCATGGATTAATTAGATTCTTTCCTTATTTTATGGATTTATATGGATTTTATCCCTCGATGAATCCTAGTTAAATTTGGAAAATGACAATCTAATTTTCATCTATATCCTATGGATTTATATGGATTTATTCCTAGATGAACCCTAGTTGGATTTAGATAATGATAATAATAATTTATTCTTATCCTATGAATTTATATGGATTTATTCATATATGAGTTCTAGGTGGGTTTGAATAGTGATAATATAATATTAGCTAATTTTATGGATTTATATGGATTTACTCGAAGATAAATCGTAGATGGATTAGGATTAATATTAATATTAATTTATTTTTATCCTATGGATTTGAATAGATTTAATTCTATTAAGATAAATCCTAGATGAATTAAAATAAAGATTAATCCAAGTCTATCCTATCTTATGGATGTATATCCTAGATAGAATAGGATATTAATGAATATATAACCAAATCCTTATCTAATAGGATTTAGATAAATTTATTTGACTAAGAAATCCTAAGTAATAGTTGATAAATATCTAGATGTCTATTCTAAATAGATTTAAGATTTGTATAAATCTTGGTTGATATAATTTTATTTTTATCTTATGGATTATGATGGAATTGTTTCTATCCAGTAATATCCTAGTACGATTTAAATAATGATAATCCTAGATCAACGTTATCTTGAATTGTAGGATTTGATTTTATCAAAATAAAATCTAGAATAATCCTAAATGGATTTAGATAGTTAACTCTATCTTGAAAAATCCTAAATGAATTTGAATAATTATTATCCTAGATAAAACTTAATTATTTAATTGAATCTACCTAGTACTTAATTAAATAATTTAGATAATTGTCTAGTGTGTTTAAATGTCATGCATTAAATGGAATTATCTGTTTATTTGATGTTTATCTATTTAAAGTGGATTATCTGTCTTATCTGCTTGTGTGATAATTATGCAAAAACCATATAAAATATCTAAGCTATAATTACAACAATGCGTTGTATATGGTCTCCATCGATTGGTCTGCCAAATTTTGTGAAGCTAGTTTCTAATATTATCGTCACCCATTATGTGGGGACAATAATCCTACGAAACAGTAAGTTCATGAGGGAGGACTTCTCAAATAATAAATAATATGAACTAAGATGTGGTTCCTAATATTATCGCCACCCATTATGTGTGGACAATAATCCTAAGGAACTACATGTTTCAGAAGTTCAAACAGAATTTATGAAATAACTTAATTTTGTTAGCAACACATGAACATTGTTATGAGAGTGTGTTGTAGAAATAAAATTCTGTAATGCTAAATCTGGTGGTCGTACTTAGGCAACATTAGGCGGCCATGCCATTATGTGGTCTCTGGACTATTCGTCGGTGTTGTGACCAGTAAAAATGTTAAAGTTGTAAATGAGTATTGACCTCTTATGGAGGGTACCTGTTTTCGATTTTACAGTTGCAGATACATAATTGTTTTGTGGTTATTTGCGATTATGTATTGAGCATAAGTATGTGATAAAAAGTTTATTTGCCAAATCTTCACTATGTCATTCAATATTTTGTCTGCGATCCTTAAAGAAAATAAATTCGAAAGCCAAAATTATGTAGACTGGAAATGTAAATGGATAAGATTCTCATTGCTGAAAACTTAGAGTTTATACTCTATGATTCATGTCCTCAATTTCCTCGACATAATTCCTCGAAGAATGTTCGAGAAAGCATTATGCATGTACTTGACAACTTCTTTAAGGAATAAGGTCAAGCTATTTTCCTTCAAATAGTGAGACAAGTCTTGGTTAATGACGATGGAAGATGGATATCAATAGAATTTGTCAAGATGATTCGATTGGAATATCTTGTAGTAACAGAATGTTTTGAGGAATCTTTTGATCACTCAAATAGTTTTCTGACTCAAGTCATCGCCTAAAGTAATAAGAAATGACTACAAGAAGGTTTAACTGAAAAGTAGAAAACCTTCAGAATAATAGTCGTTATATTACTATTAGAGGAAAATAACATGATAGATGACCAATTCATAAAGGCTGCAGTTTTCCTAAGTCCTAGTTCAGTTGAACAAAAGACTGGATATGGAAATCAGGGAGCCTGAATTGTCATAAATGTTTGTTTAAAAGCAAAGTGAAGATGCTTTATAAGTTGAATTGACCTCTTTTAAGAAATACAATGACTTACATGACAATGCAACTTCTAAGTAAGAGATCTAGATCCAGTTAGGCATTTGTTGCAGTGGGAGATATTAATGCTCATTTATTGTTTTATAATTGATGCTTAAGACATCATAGTATTAAAACAATATAAGTGCAACAAGATTGAGTATTAAACAACACATCAACTTCTTAAAACAATTAATAATAAAGTATTTATGGTTCTCAACCTTAAGGCCAAGAAAATACTTAGTAATTATTCAAACTGATCTAAACTATCAAGATTTTAACATTTTGTTAAATAGCTTGAAAGTTGAGAATGTCTGTTTGATGCACTGTAAGTTAGAATCATTTGAATTTTCAAGAGATTTAGACTTGTAGAAATGCAACATAGAAAGACTAGCGAGCCTCAATGGTTTACACCATAAGGAAACGAGCGAAGGATTATGATCAGTAGTGGGAGTCTAATCTCCATTGACGAATCCAAGCATTCTTCTTAAAAATGGGATAAGAAGGAATCGAAGTCTTTCTAAGACAAGTTTGATTAAGTGATGAGTTGTATTCATTAAAATCTTATAATTGATGGGATAAGCGTTAGAAATAACAAGCAATACCTTAAAGAAACTACCAACATCAGTATCTTCTACAAAACATGAGTTGTGAACTAGAGCGACTCTAGTCTAGCACCTCTCAAGGTGTAATATTGTTCCAGCATGTGTTGGAAAGGTGTCCAAGTAATTGGAGTTGAGTACTGAGGTATGTTTTAAGTTTACCCCAAATGATAAAAGATTATAAGTTTAGTAATCTTCAAAGATAGTAATCTTGTATGAAGATCAAGAGAGGAACTAAAAGCCTAACAGCTTGAACTCTCAAGATAAAGAGAGATATCATTTTTCCACTTACCAAGAAGTCATACCATTAGAAACTTATGCAGTTATAAGGTCAACTTAAGTTCCTTAGATTATAAGAACCATATCGTAGTGGGAGTGTTCCTAAGGAACATAACAAGTTCATGGGTCTGAGAGTGTCGTAAGACTCAGTCTTAGATTAACTGGAGCATGATCCCTTTAACTACAATGTAGGATTGGTTCATTCGGATATTTATCCTTGAAAAGTGATAGGTTCCAAACTACAATCTAATATAGACAACATATTTTGCAAAACTTGCAATACTACCTATAGTTTGTGTCAGTCAGTGGGAGCTAGTAAACTTGCAAATGTAAACGTGGATCTCAAAAGGGCTAGACAATGACAATGGGTTATACCCAAAGAGCACATTTTTCTCACTTTCGTTGTGCCATGATATATTCGATCCTATTGTCTATTAGAATTTACATAAATTAGAATGTATGTATTATGATTGTCAAGACAACCTTCTATAGATAGAAGTCTTGAGGAGATCTTCTACATAGAACATCCTAATGGGTATGTAATAAAGGGCCAGAAACACATGATTGGAAGTTTAAGAAGACCTTTTTGTCTTAGGCAAGCATCAAAATCAGAGTATATGTGTTTTATCAAAATTGTCAAATGTTGGAATTTGACTTGTGCCTTTAACAGTGCTGTAAGCACAAGGAAGTTGAAAGTGCATTAAATATGATATCATTGGTACACTACGATGATGAAATCTACAAAGTTGCAACCAACTAAGATTAACATCTAGCGAAGGAAACTGGTAGTCTACCTAGTTTAAGATAAATGATTTGAGAAAAATCAATTACATTCTAAGCATATAAGTCTTTTAAGATCACTAGAAAGAATGTTGAGATTCTCTTAGGAATCTTATATCTATACATTGTTTGGAACATTTTAGCATTAGAAATTCCATGAAAATGTTTTTACCATTCAAGATGAAATTGTCTTATCTGTAGTCAAGTATCGTTTGACACTTAGTGAGATCAATAATAATGAGACTAGTTTTGGAGATAGATGTCTCATATATGCTTAATTGTACTAAGCTTGATATTAGTTATGTTTTTGCATAGCAAGTGTATATCATATTAACCATGGCAAAAGAATATACCATACTAATTGAGAAAGACTATATTCTAGTTTACCAGTCATTCATGTAATGTCCTTGAGGTTACACTGACTAAGTTTTATGACCTATCAGTGATCGAGTAAGTCATCCTCATAATATGTGTTTACCTTAGGAGTATCTTCCTAATAGCTTTAATCGTAAGTTTGAGTATGCCTATGAGTATTATTTTTACTTATTCTAGTGAAGGCTAACTCAAGGGACACACCTGATTATAAGCTAAGCAATCACATAGAGAGATGAAATTAATTAAAGATCAGGTACGCAGCAAAGACATTATGGTGGCAAACATATGATCAGAGAACTACCAAGCAGATCTTTTCACAGAAAATGCCTTTGTGGCAAAATGTTTCAAACATGATGTGAAATAAATGGTGGTTCGATATATCTAGCACCAAGACTTGCTTTGAGTATAAGTGGGAGAGTTTTTGGGCAGTGGGTATACTCAAAAGCATGTTTTGAGCATAAGTGGGAGATTGTTAGGTTTGGTATACTGAAAAGCATGTTTCGAGCACGAATAGAATCTTGCTTGTAGACGAAAAACTCTACAATCCACTTTAAACATGATTCAGTATTATTCGAGCAGTTTCGAATGAATAGAATCACTATTATTATTACATTGTGTTTGCTTGTGCATTTATAAGATGTTTTACAAACACTTAAATGTATAAGAAGCAAACAAAGTATAAGTCTTTGTTTTAGTAGACCGGTTGTGAGCGTCGTCCGCTTTAAGGTAACACGGTCAGTTCTGAACAAAGAAAAACAAGAATTTCACAACCCAGGTAGGCTTTGGCTACCTATCGTGAAAGGTTGCAATGTCAGTCTGATATTTCTAAGCCCTTTTGAAATAAGATGACATTGGTGTGGTATAGCACTGAATGGATCTAACAGCAAGACATGTCTTCATGATATCTACTGGAAGACTAGGTCTTGATAAACAACTATTTCTTAATCAACAAACGTTAGCATTGAGCATACGTTATTGATTATGCATTACTTTGACTTATCAAATGGTGCGGGGTTTTCGCAACACAATAATCCTGCTATATTGGGTAGTGGTAATTAATATCTAGCGGTGCTAGGATTGTTATTATGTTGAATCGCGCGTCTGGTGAGTCTGGTTTGATAATATCCTCAAGAGGAGCTCGAACAAGGTTTTATTATTCAAAAACTGGCCAGTTGGAATTTAATTATTCCATGAATAATAAATAAGTGTCCACTCTTGGAATTAAAAGTAGTTAATTAATTAAGTCTATAGCAGATACTAATTAATTAATGGACATTTCTATCTTAAGCGCAGGAAATAAACAACAAACAAAACCGAAGCCAGGATTACTTATAATTTCGAATTTGGATGGGCAGTGCAATATTACTTCTACAGTGGCTGCTCGTAATATTCCAATGTAAGCTTGTATTAAATTGTGGGTTCAATTTAATTAGTAAAAAGCTAATTGGGGGAGGTCATATCCAAAACCTTCCATAGATCCATGACTAGGCCCAATATATAACTTAATTTAAATAGGAGAATAAAGGAGACAAAATTGTCATTAATTTCTCTACAGAAATTTCGTCCCTCTCTAATTACGGAAGGAGACCATTTTTTTCAGCTCTCCTCCGTGAGAAAGTTATGTCTTCTTTATTCAAGTCCTAGTATTTTGATAAGATCAGCCACCCTGATATCGAGATACAGTTCGGGAACTAGTCAGAAGATCCGTGGACTAGTATTGAAGATCATCACGTGGAGAAGGCGCAAGCAATCGTCGATTCTTTGGAGAATCAAATCGGTAACTCTAAACCGTAGAATTCATGTTCTAGGATTTACTTTCTTTAAGCATGAATTATTTGCGTTCTAGCATGCAATTATATGTTTAACATGTGAATTGATTAATCGCATAATCGGTTAAATAGATCCTTATCTGATTTATTTATTTTGTACAAGTCTTCCGCTGTGCAAGGGGCACCAAACCCCAACACCAATATATAACTTAATATAAATAGGAGTACGTGACGTTTTTTTCTCAATTTTTCTCCCCCGTGGGTTTTTCACCTCTCCTCCGTGAGAAAGTTCTGTCTTCTTTATTCGAGTCCTAGTATTTTGAAGAAATCAGCCCACCCTGATATCGAGATACAGTTCGGGAACTAGTCAGAAGATCCGTGGTCTAGTATTGAAGATTATCACGTGGAGAAGGCGCAAGCAATCAAAGATTGCTGTTGTATTTTATGCGCCCAAACTTCTTCTCACTTTATGCGCCGCTACTTCGTCTCTGAGCAAGTTCTGCGAAAATCATCCATCGCTGTTGGGTGTAAGTCTCGTCGGCCTCTATTCATTCCATAGCTCGGTTGTATTTTATGCGCCCAAACTTCTTCTCACTTTATGCGCCGCTACTTCGTCTCTGAGCAAGTTCTGCGAAAATCATCCATCGCTGTTGGGTGTAAGTCTCGTCGGCCTCTATTCATTCCATAGCTCGGTTTTTTCTTGCATTTAAATTACCTTGTTCTTAGAAAGACTGACTTATTGAATAGACTATTCGTAAATATCTGAATTAATTTTTGTTTATTTTCAGTGAAATGGGTGGGAAACGAGCTGAATTTGGAACATCTGAAACTCAAGGTACGAAAGCCGAGTAATCATTTATTAGGGGTTGTTGATAATTGGTCGCTTACATTGTTTTACTTGTTTTGTTACACCGTATTTCATGCTCTTCCTTTTACAAATTGTTTGTATACACAAAAATATGATTATATATTCGGTAGAGCATGTAACTTGGTTTTTATGCAACTGGTTTTATCTCTATTTCGTTCTTCATATATTAATGAAGATATGAAGGTCTTTCCTCTTTTGTAGTAAATGCATGCTCTCGGAGGCCTACGACTGACAGAACCAGGTGTAGCTGGTGTGACCTGGAGGAGAAGATACTTGTTGTCACACTGAAGGATCTCGCTACACAAGGCTGGAAATCTGACAACAATTTTCGTGTTGGATGCCTTGGTAAGTAGAGGAGGTTGTGAAACAACATTGCCTGAATTCTGAGATTAAAGCGACACCCTGCATCGTCTCAAAGATAACATGGATTTACTTATCATACTTTGTTTGATTTTTCACACCTGAAGATTGTTATATTCGTGAAAATGTAGCCTCGGTTTTTCTCACTTGTTTGTTGCCGACCGGCCGAACCTAATGCCCGCTTCATGAGGACCAAAGCTTAGCCTTATTGGCCCCATTGTCAAGTGATTTTTGGAAAAGACCGTGCGAATGGAGGGGCTGTTTCGAGATGCCGAAATGGAATTTGATCTTGGCGGAAATGGAGTTGCTGGAGAGCAACCATCTGCAAATCTGGAGGACATGTCTGCATCAGGTGTTGGTTATGGAACTGAAGAGCTAGTTGAAGACAACACATCTCTGTCTGAGGGTGGGAGTTATGGTAGTGGGAAGAAGCGGAAGACTTCAGGAGGAAGTTCCACTAGCGGGAAGACGAATACCAACATTGATGGTCTCGTTCATTTGCTTACAAAACTGTATGAGGATACCAACGACAGAATCCAGTCTCTGAGTCTCCGCATAGGCTATGAGTTTGATTTGATCAAGGCCAGGAAATAGGTGTACGAGATGCTCGGCCAGCTCCATGCTTTGAACAAAGCATAGAAGTTCGATGCTGGGGAGCTTATTCTGCGCCATGTGGACTTCTTCCTAGGGATACTGCAAGAATATTGCGAGGATTATGTCCTTCACGCTCTTGAGAGTTTCGGTCAAAAATGATCTTCTTATCATGCCCAATCCCTAATAGCCATGTATTGGCTTCTTTTGTCAAGCAAATTGTAATATCTATGGCTTGATTTATGTAGGTCGTTTATGTTTTTATTAAGACTTCTTTCGTGGATTCTGTGATGACTAAACTTGGATGATTCCGATGTAGTTTTATTATGGCAGCCTTGTATACACATTTAGGTTAATTTATGTGGATTGGAGCGGTGTTATTATGTAGTATCCCTTGGTGTTGTTACTTTTTTTTTCTTATTTTCTATTTGATTACAATTAGTAAAAGGTTTTCCAAGAAGATGTATATATATATATTAGAGAGAGAGTCGTGATCATATGATAACCCCTAAATATTGCAATAACCCTATAACCAAATCTGAACCACACATTTTCTAATCTTGTGGTTGAGATTTAAATTTAGATTTACTTCATAAAAAAAGGCGCGGGGGTAAATATGTCATTTCGCTCATTTAAATTTCTGAATTTCGCTCCATTCTTTCTCTCTTTCTCAGTTCGATTCTTTCCTATTCTCCGCGATTTGTTTCAGATCTCCAGATTTCCATAGACTCCAGATTTCCTTTCGATTATTTCCATAGAGATTTCCTTCCGATTATTTCCATAGAGATTTCCTTCCGATTATTTCAATAGACTCCAGATTTCCCTCCGATTTGGTTCATTATTCCATAATCTCCAGATTTTCATTGATTATCTGTTCAATAGCTGTCAGAATTTACTTCGATGGAGAACGTAGCAAATAACGAAGGTAACAATCATTATCTATTATTTAGCTTATTGATTGTGTTCATATTTTATTTTATTGATTGTTTTGATTTCTGTATTGAATTTGATTTTTGATGAATATTAGCTGTCGATTGGTTTATGTTTCTGATGTACTGAAATTCTTATTTAATTAAATTATGTATTGCCGTTTTTGTGTTAAGATGATAGTTTTGGCTTATAAATTTTAGGTTTGGATCATAAAATGATAGTTTTTCCGGATACAATGATATTCTGAGTTGATAGTTTTTTGTGTATAAAATGACATTTTTTTTAATAAAATGATACTTTTAACTGATAAAATGATAATCTAAGCGGATAAAATGACAGTAAGCTTATAAAAATGATAGTTTAGCTGAAGAAATTGCATATAAGCTGATAAAATGATACTTTAACGTGACAAAATGACATAAAACTGATAAAATGATAGTTTTGCCGGATAGAATGATACTTTCAGCCGATAGAATGATAGTTTTGCCGGGTAGAATGATACTTCCACCCAATAGAATGATAGGTATTTTTGGTGTATGAAATGACATTTTTTTTAATAAAATGATACTTTTACCTGATAAAATGATAATCTAAGTGGATAAAATGACAGTAAGCTTATAAAATGATAGTTTAGCTGGAGAAATTGCATATAAGCTGATAAAATGATACTTTAACGTGACAAAATGACATAAAACTGATAAAATGATAGTTTTCCCGGATAGAATGATACTTTTCAGCCGATAGAATGATAGTTTTGTCGGGTAGAATGATACTTTGAGCCGATAGAATGATAGGTATTTTTGGTGTATAAAATGACACTTTTGTTTAATAAAATGATACTTTTACCTGATAAAATGATAATCTAAGCGGATAAAATGACAGTTAGCTTATAAAAATGATAGTTTAGCTGAAGAAATTGCATATAAGCTGATAAAATGATACTTTAACGTGATAAAATGACATAAAACTGATAAAATGATAGTTTTGCCGGATAGAATGATACTTTCAGCCGATAGAATGATAGTTTTGTCGGGTAGAATGATACTTTCAGCCGATAGAATGATAGGTATTTTTGGTGTATAAAATGACATTTTTTTTAATAAAATGATACTTTTACCTGATAAAATGATAATCTAAGCGGATAAAATGACAGTTAGCTTATAAAAATGATAGTTTAGTTGAAGAAATTGCATATAAGCTGATAAAATGATACTTTAACGTGACAAAATGACATAAAACTGACAAAATGACATAAAAATGATAAAATGATAGTTTCTGATGATAGATTTTCCTGATAAAATAATACTCTGAGTTGATAAAATGATACTTTTACTGATTTGTAGGTTTGTACATTCCTGTTTGTGATGATGCTTTGAAGCCAATGATTGGTATGAAATTCAATACATTAGTAGAAGCATCTGGTTTCTATGAACACTATGCACGTTCAGTTGGTTTTGGCATTCGTAAATTGGGCAACAAATTAGTTCATGGTATTATTAAGTGGTAGTATTTGGCTTGCAGCAGACAAGGCTCTAAGAGTTTTATACCTGGTCATGCATCCAAATCAACTGAAGTTTCTGTTAAGAGGCGTAGGTGTCGGTCGTTTAGGTGTGAATGTCTTGCTATGCTCAACTTGAGATATTTTTCAGATGGTATTAGCAGCGGGTATGAGGTTTATCAGTTTGTTGAGTATCATAATCACTTAATGGTTTCGGATGAGCATAGGCATTTTATGACGGCCAATCGCAGTCTGGATCCTATCCATCGAAGTTTTATGGAGGATTGTGGCAGGTGTAATATTGGTCTCACTCAAACATTCAAACTTTTGAAGGAGATAATGGGTGGACCTGAAAATGTTGGATGTGATATTATTGATATTAGAAATGGTTATCGTGATATTATGTCCAATATTGATGGTTCAGATGCTCAAATGATTTTTGATTATATGCGTTCTCAAAAGGAATTATCTGATGCCTTCTATTATGAAATTGAGGTAGGATCTCATGGAAAGTTAACTAAACTCTTCTGGGCTGATGCTATTTCAAGACGAAATTATCATATGTTTGGAGATATAATTTCATTTGATTCAACATACAACACTAATAGGTATATTACTTTTGTTGCTAAAAGACCTAAAATGATACTTTTTGCTGATACATTTTGCTGATACAATGATACTTTTTGCTGATACAATTATATTTCAGTGGATACAATGATACTTTTTGCTGATAAAATGATAGTCATAGCTGATAAACTGATACTTTTCTGTATGCATGAAAATATAACTCAGTTTTATGTTATGTTTTGAAGGTATTGCATGATTTTTGCTCCATTCACTGGAAAAGATAACCATTCCAGAGCAGTTACATTTGGAGCTGGATTGTTATCAAGTGAAGGCAGAGACTCATATTCTTGGTTGTTTGGCTGTTTTGTTCGATGTATGGGGGTTGCACCCAAAATGATTATCACTGATCAAGATTGGGGGATGAAACTTGCTGTTCAACAAGTACTTTTACAAACAAGGCACTGATGATGCATGTGGCATATTATGGTTAAGGTGTCAGATAAGTTGCCCAAATCCTTGCTTGGTAGTGAAGATTTCAAAAAAGAGTTTAATGCATGTGTTTTGTCTGATTTGTTAGAGCTTGATGAGTTTGATATAATATGGAATGATATTATGGAATGGTATGGATTAGAAGACGTCCACTGGTTTGGATCGATGTTTGAAGATAGAGAATTCTGGGTTCCTGCTTATTTTTGAGATTTTCCCATGGGGTCTCTTCTTAGGACTACATCGATGTATGAATCAGAGAATAGCTTTTTTAAAAACTACACAAAGCCTCGTGCAAATCTTGTACAGTTCATGAATTTCTTTAACTGTGCTGTTGGAGATCAAAGGAATGCCAATTCAAGATTGAACTACTTGGATTACTCAACTATTCCTGATTTGTCAACCCAATTGCCTATTGAGAAGCATGCATCTACAATTTACACTGATAATATTTTCAAACATGTACAACAGGAAATAAGTATGGTATGTGAGATTGTTTCGATAACTGTTGAGGATAACATCAAGATGCATAAGGTCAAGGACCAATATGGTAGAACATGGAATGTTAAGTATGATTGTAAGCAAGACACATTCGAGTGTAGTTGTAAGAAGTTTTCCAGAATTGGTTTGTTATGCTGTCATATATTTTGTTTGTTGAAGAATAAGTCTGCTAATCTCATTCCTGAGAAATATTTTGGTCGAAGGTGGTTGAAGAGCTCTTTACTAAAGGCAGCACATGGTCTACCATCTGAGGAGATACAACCATTTGAACGTGTGCTCCATTTTTAACCTTATTGTAAAAACTCTATTTTTTCAGTCAGAGAAATGATAGTATTTATTGTAATAATGTTATCTTTTACCTTGCAGATTTGGATGAAAATCAGGAAGTTAAGAAAAAGTTGTTCTCCAACTTTTATCAATTAGTCCAAAAGTCTGAGGGAAGTATGGATCATCTGTCTTTGTTATGTGCAGGTCTTGATGATTTGGAAGAGCATATATTTGGAAATTGTGCAATACCTTCAGTCATTGAAAAGAAAAAGATGGTTGCGGAATTTTATGGAATGGCAGTACCTGATGTAATTGATGTACATCCTCCAGATGTTGTTAGAACCAAAGGATCAGCTAGTGACAAAGTATCAAAGAGGGAGAGTGCAATAAGGAAAACAAATAAGCCTCTACGACGGTGTGGTAAATGTCATGAGATGGGTCGTCATGATTCAAGAAATTGTGGTAGAGTCAATGAGAAGACAGATTGAAGCCATTTGATATAAAATGATACTTTCAGCCGATAAAATGATACTTTCAGCCAATAAAATGATAGATATTTTTGGTGTATAAATGATAGGTTTAATGTATAAAATGATAATTTTGCCGGATAGAATGATACTCTGAGTTGATAAAATGATAAATGTTACGCGCAACAGATAAAATGATATTTCTAACCTATAAAATTTACAAAATTATACTTGCAGCCGATAAAATGATATTTCTGACTGATAGAATGATACTTTGAGTTGATAAAATGATACTTTTGTTTATAAAATGATACATTGGTCATAAAATGACACTTTAACCTGATAAAATGATAATATAAGCTGATAAAATGACAGCAACCTTATATAAAGATATATAAGCTGAAGAAATGGCATATAAGCTGATAAAATGACATAAAAATGATAGTTTTGCCGGATAGAATGATACTTTAAGTTGATAAAATGATACTTTTGGCTTATAAATGTTAGGTTTACAACATAAAATGATAGTTTTGACGGATAGAATGATACTCTAAGTTGATAAAATGATACTTTTACTGATAGTTATGTACATTCCTGTTAGTAATGATGCTTTGAAGCCAATGATTGGTAGTTAAGATGATACTTTTGGCTTATAAATGTTAGGTTTACAATATAAAATTATAGTTTTGCCGGATAGAATGATAGTCTGAGTTGATAAAATGATAAATGTTACTCGCAGTAGATAAAATCATATTTCTAACCTATAAAATGACAAAATGATACTTGCAGCCGATAAAATGATATTTCTGATTGATAGAATGATACTTTGAGTTGATAAAATGATACTTTTTGTTTATAAATGTTAGATTTACTGCATAAAATGATAGTTTTGTAAGGGCAAAATTGTCATTTCGTTTTCAAATTGGCGCGTCGATAGAAAACGTGAACTAGACGCTAAATTTAATTTCTCTGACACTCAAACCCTCCAATTCGCTGCCAAACTCTCCGATCGCATTCAAACCGTAGTTTCTTCAGTTTCGAAGGTAAATCCATCCAAATTTTGTAATATGACGTCGGAAAACCCTCAAGCATCATCGAAGAAAGGTTGGATAAAGTTTTTTACGTATTTTACTTTTGTTTTTGCTCGATTTTATCATTTTGCCTGCGATTCTCCTTTTTTTTATATTCTATAGTTTTTTAGTGTAGATTTAGAGTTACATATGACAGTATGATGAATTTACTTCATACTTGGTTTTGTATCATCAATACATACCTTGTTCCATATCCTAACTCAGCGGTTTTTAGATTCTAAATCAGCGGTTTATTCGAAGAAGTTTATCATTATTTAGTATCTCAGTGAATAATTTTGAGCTATATTAAGTGTGTATTCATGAATTTGACCACTTTTTTGTATGTCTTCCAGCCTCAAAGCGTGGGAGCTCACAAACCAACGATGAAGAAGAAATGCTTTCCAGAACGAAACAGAATAAAGGAAAGAGTGTTATGGAAGTACCTTCGTCTGATGAAATTAAAAGTTCAACTTGGGAGGCTGCAGATGCTATTAGTAAAATGATGAGGTATATAAAGGATGCTCCAGGAAATACCAATAACACCAATTGCTTCAAAGTTGCAGCTATAAATGCACTAAAGATGGTTGGTGTTGAGGTTGATCAAGGGGAGCAAGCTGTGTCTAAGACAATTGAAAACATGACACAAGCTATGGAAGAGGATCAAGAAGATGATCCAGAATGGATTCAGCTTATGGAAAAAATAATGGAAGCCCATGATGAAAAATGCAAATTAGTGAATGAAGGCACATCAATTTTGCCTGATATTAACTTGGGAAAGAAACCAGTAAGTTGAAGATTTGGAAACAATTTATTTACTTTTTTGAGTTTTTATTCTTATGTTATATCACATTTCACTATTTGCAGGAGACAAATGATTATAATCCTTCAACCGAAATAGTAGTTTACAATCCAGAAAAGGTAAGTGTTAAGCAATGATATATCTCATCCATTCACCAACACTTTTAACAAACATGAAGTGAACTATATGTCTTATATAGTGAAGTTTTCATATCATTCTTGCCCGACAGGCAATTGCTAGGATTGAACAATTGGAGAGGATGGTCCAGGCCAAAACAAAGTTTACCTTGAAGGAGTCACAAATCTTTTTGTGGATTATGACAACATATGAATCAAATGAGTAAGATTTATATTATAGTTGTGATTTAGAAGAAAAATATACAAAAGATGTGCTAACACACACACATATTTGAACAGGGACGCCAAAGTGTATGATGATAATGTCATCACGATAACAAAAAGAGAATTCTGTTCACTATTGCCACGTACTCTAATAGAAGTGGGTGTGATCAATGCATGAGCTTCTTATTTGAATAATATGGAAGGATACAGGGCTTTATCTTCATCAAGGCGCCTCTTTTTCACAACATACCCATGCGTAAGAATAATATAAATTTTGAAAAATAAATTGCATGGTATATGTTCATTATAAAGCATGACTATATATATGCTTGTCTATCATCTTCATCAGCAGCAGCATCAGGAAGTTTCTCTCCTAATACACAAAAGATTTCAGTGTGTTAAACGATTTATGTCATTATATAAAGTCAAAGTATCATTTTATCCACTGAAACTATCATTTTATCCCCTGAAACCATCATTTTATCAAGTGCAACTATAATTATATCAAGTGCAACTAGTAAGTTTATCATTTTACCCACTGAAACTATCATTTTATTCCCAGAACCTATCATTTTCAATTATTTCCATCCAGATTTGACTTGTCTCATCTTTCAGCTGTATACAATTGTTGACCGGCCTTATGGGGTCGACCTCATGACTCTGATTGATAGATTCTGTGACAATGTACAAACTGAGGTTGAACAAATTCTGTATTTCAAATGGGACGATGTAGATTTGGTAAATACTGAACACAATTGATTCTTTGTTATATTACTAATTGTTTTTGTTCTGAAATTATTATTATTATCTATGTAGGTGTTCTTTCCAATATGTGCTGCAGAACATTACTATACCATATGCTTCAGATTTAGTACTAAAAGTATAGTAGTGATTGACAATTCGAAGAATGCTGACGATGAGGACATATTAATCAAATATGGTGGCATACCTGAAAATGTGGTAAGTATACATGATATATAGTGAAGTATTTTTGTGATTACAGTGAAGTATAGCACTCTTTATAGTGAACTACATTTGATATTCATAATGATATATTGCAGATATTATTTTTTTTTGTCATTTTTTGACAAAAATGGGGTATCACAACCAAATCAAATCAATAAAGGATGCGAGCATAGTAAGGCTCAAAATGCCTTGGAGAACAACATCAAATGTAGAAGATTGTGGAGTTTTTTTGATGCGACATTTGGAATGTTATTATGGTGAGCGTGAACAAGATTGGAATTGTGGATGAACTGCAAGAAGTAAGGGTATACTCCAAAGACTAAGAGCAAAGTATTGCAGCGCTTTATTATTGTCGGAAAAAAACCATGAGTCATTGAATAACTTGTCACTAGCATCAAAGCATTATGAAGAATATGGGAAAACAAATAATACAGATGTGGAAAAAATGATTGTAAACTTCAAGCGTTCATGAACTATTGTAGAAAACTTCATTTAAATTCAGTAGCAAGTACTTATTGTACATTAATATCTTGTTTACTATTTAATTCACTGTTGTGTTGTATCTATTTACTTCACTGAATAAGGAACTAGTGTTTTGTGAACAAGAGTGAAGTAAAATACGAATAAGAGTGATGTGTTTTGCTTGATAAAATGATACTTTTACTGATTTGTAGGTATGTATAAAAGTGCGGGGGTAAATATGTAATTTCCCTCATTTAATTTCTGAATTTCGCCAAATAATACTTAAAATGATATATGTTAGGTTTGTTGCATAGAATGATAGTTTTGCCGGATAGAATGATACTCTGAGTTGATAAAATGATACTTTTGACTGACTGATAAAATGATAAAATGATAGGTTTATTGCATAGAATGATAGTTTTGCCGGATAGAATGATACTCTGAGTTGATAAAATGATACTTTTGACTGACTGATAAAATGATAGGTTTATTGCATAAAATGATAGTTTTGCCAGATAGAATGATACTCTGAGTTGATAAAATGATACTTTTGAATCTAGACCACGTGATTTTAAAAATGTGTGGTCCAGATTTAGTTATAGGGTTATTACGGAAATTGGGGTTATATATATATATATATATATATATAAATCGAAGGGTTAAACTGGATTGGTAGATAGAAAAGATCCATTAATAAAAATAAGATACCCGATCATGCCATAACGAACAACTTCCTTGAACATTGAAGCTCTCATGAGGTAGTCGAAATAATAATGATATATGTAGACCATTCAAACTAGTTTCGGAACCATTAAAATAAAACTAATGCATACAGGTTTAGTCACCCAAAAGCATATCAGTAGCTTACTTTTCATAACTTGGAAAGTGTCCTACTGGGCGTAGTGCTGCCACCAAGTAGCCGGGGTGGACGACCCGCAAGAGCTAGCATGCAGCGAATCTTTGTGGTCACCGCATGGTTTACTCGGCCTCAGAGGATATGCATTTTCCAGCCTGCGTATGAGGTCCCCATCTGGTGAACAGACAGAGTCAGTCCCCTCGCCGGACATTGCTTTCATTGCCTTTACCCGTGTGTCGAGTCTCCCGCCGCCATCCTGAAGTGATTTGGTGGAGTCTGATATGAGTATCACTTCTGTCTTCGTCTCGGTCTTCATCTCAGGGTGGCCGAACAACATTGATAGCAGGTTGAACTTTGGCTCCCCATTATTGTAGCACACAGCCAAACTATTTTTCTGAAGCATAATTGCAAAAAAATTTGAAACAATGCACCTTATGAAAAAAATATTGTGCCTTACATACCTTAAGAACTGTATTCCACACCGGTGAAGCAGCTGCCATCGTGTTAAAATGGACGTTCCGGAAACTCCATCAGTATCCACCACCTCTTTGAAAACGATGAACCGTTGCTCGAAAGATTGGAACCTCTGCTACAACTCCGACCATGAGAAGCGCACACCCACATCGTCGGCAATCTCATTCAAGTGGTAATGTACTACTCTGTATGGTGTAAGAAATTCGGTGTTGTTTGCGTACCCGTTATCACATAGGTAGTAATTACCTATTGTGCTCGATGGAGTAGTTAAGTTTAACTTGTATATATGTGGTAAGTAATATCAAAATTTGTATTTTAAAACAAAATAAGGACATTCATACCAACGGGCACCAGCCCGTGTGGGTGAGTGACAGTGTCGCGTAGAACACAGACATCACCAGCAGAACCCTCCCAACCAGGCAACATATACGTGAAACGCATGTATCGATCGCATGGGTGTTTGTTGAAATTTGCCCCTTGCGTGTCTGGTAGAGCGGTTTATCTGCAGTTAGGACCAACACATTGATGTATGTACCATCTAAGGCACCTTGACAACCCTGCACAAAAATTAATCAATTATGCTTATATAATGTGTCGCTTGGTCCTATTATAAAGACCTTGGTGGCGTACCTTGAACCATTTCCACCTATAGTCAACGCAATCATCCTTAATGGGCTCCGTCTTCGCAATGAATCGTGACTGCATCTGTATTATAGCCTTCAGAACTTTGTGCACATATCCGGAAACTGTATGTCCAGATCGCTGAAAATTGAACTATCCTGTTTTTCTTATGATGTGCCAAAACTCCCAAGAAGATTGCAACTTGTTCTTCAATGTATACAGAGTGTTTGTCTCGCAGGAAACCTAACTCTCTATACATCCTACATAGTTTTCTGAATGCATTACGGTCCTTAGGTTCACCAGGCAATCAGTATCGGTTGTACCTACTAGTCGCTCCATATGACTCTCCTGGGATGGACTCTATTATGTATGTTGTATGGACGAACGGTCTGAGACCATTTCCTCTTCTTTGATTGGGCTAATCAGCTGAAAATGTGGTACAATATACAAATTCTCGCTACGAAGTAGTTTCGTAGTATGTCGTCTAACAAACTCGCCATTGACTCTTGCATGAACTGACCTACAAGCATCTATGTGGACTAGAAACAAAAGGTTTTCAATACGCAAAGACCAGGAGAACAAAATAAGAGCTTGATATTGCATAATCAAACCCGATTTGCAATGTATAGTTTGAAAATTCAACCAACTCACTTTAACCTGATGAATCAACAGGATCTATTTATATAACTTACATAACGCGGATCAGAATATTGAAAACAGAAACTGAATTGAATCAACTTTTTTTATGACTTAATAAGAACACTTCATTCAATCTACATAAATGTCGTTTTTTAAAATTTGTAGTGAATGTTTTGTGCAAACAACGAAGGGAAAATCTTGAAGAAATTTTATACAAAATTGAATAGATCGACGGTGAGCCACATCCGTATTCTATTTTTGGGCACTCACGAAATCAACAAACCCTAGCCAAGAACACACAGAATTGGTGTAATTCGGCAAAACATATGTAGAGATGTGATACACTTGGGAATACCTCGTGGGAAACTGGATCTCGACGACAGGAGCGAGGTTGTCGAACTTTTTGATCCCGTTGAGGTTGAGGAAGTTGATTTCGGAAAAGCTGTAGAGAGATGATTTCAGAAAACTTGAAAATAGGATAATGAAGTTCAAAATTTGAGAGTCCACGTTGGGGGGCAAATAAGTAATTCCATTAGCAAAGAATAAATGCTGGAGGCGGAGCGTTACATATCGGTATCAATTCACAAGATACATTAACGCCGTTCTGCAGCATTTTTAAACTGGGCCGGCGCACGTTCCTTGGGCTTGTCCGAAACGCTAAATTGGAGACCAAACACTGGACATGCCCAGATTAAAACTCCTAACTTCACATATCAGACAAACCAAACACGCCCTTAATGTAACCTTTTCTTTCCGCATCTCCCTGACTCCCTTGCTGATTCATGGATATTCTTTTTGTTCGTATTAGTGTATGTGAGTTGATTGGTTTGCTTATTAATTTAGTTTTTCATACGGCAGTGCATATTATTCTTTTAAAAAATATAGGAGTACTATAAAAGTTTTTGCATATTACTCCCTTCCATGCCACTCACGCTATCTGCATTTTTAAGTGATACGAGATTTTAAGAAAAGTTGTTTGATATTATAAGTAGAGAGAAAAAATGAAGTCGAATATTTTAACGAAAAATAGATTTAATTCTAAACATAAATAGTGGACATATTGAATGAGACAAATTAAAAAGGAAAAGTCTTGAATAGGACGGAAAGAGTAGTACAAGGCATAATCTATTTATGATTCTAGTTTAACAAAGAAAACGTGATTTTGATGGAATAAAACGTGATTTTGATGGAATAAAATACAGGTTTAGATCATTAATATTTAATACTTATTGGAGGTGTTCGGTTTGCAAGATTGTATCCCAGATTAAATATGTAGTGTGTTTGGTTCATGAGATTTAATCCCACAATTCCATCCTAGATGGATAATCACGGGATAATTAGTCATAGCTAACCCATATGACTAAAATAATCTCAAGACTCAATCCTAGATTGTATCTTGGTACTATTTTATCTAGCAAACCGAACACCACCATTGTTTACGGATTAAATAAATAAAAAATTCGTAAAATATTTTTTTTAAAGTATGGTTTAATTACCCCCAATATTAGAGGTTAGGGCTTTTTACGATTTGCTCGTTTCCTTTGTCACAGCAACAGAGGGCTCACAATCACCCGTTTCCGTTTCCATTCCTCTCTGATCCATCCCCTCCAACTTTCCGGCGGTTCTGGACGTCATTCAGGAAAGGTAAGATTACCAAGATTCTCTTCTGTGGGATGTCAATTGTTCGGTTTCTTTTCAGACGGTGTAAATCAATTTGGATCATAGTTAATTTGGGGATTTTTATACATAGCTTGATTAGTGCTAATCTCGTTATATGATTCTGATGAGATTGCTTCAAATTAGGTTGATGTAGCTCGCAAAGTGCATTCTGCTTTGAGAATAATGTATGATGTTACTTCCTGCAACAAATTTTCTATTTCTGTTCATTTTTATTTTTATGAGCTTTGGCTGAACGGAGGCACTTTCTTTTGTATATCCTTGTTCCTTCTCAGCTATGAAGGCGCTTGTGAATGTTAGCATGTTGAAATTTTGATATATAATTTATATCTTCATGGATTTTCTGGAATAAGATGCGATATACTAGTAGAAACTCTTGCTACAAATGGAAAACTAGCTACAGCTGCACTATCATTTATGAATTATGTTTACTATCTATCTCGTGATCGAAGAGATGTAGCTAACTTTTTTTCTCTAGTTGACGAATTCGTGTAGATTGTGTACCTTTTTTGCAGTTTCCAAAGGATTAGCAAAAATTGTTGTTCTAATCTGACCCTTGTGATTGGAAATTGTCTTAGTTATGGATTCAAGAAGAAACATACCTTCAGCATATAATGAGCGTGAAAGGATGATGCGTCGTGATCAATTACCTCCCACACACTATCTTTCAACAGAACCACTTGTTCCTGAACTACTAGATCGCAAATTGGCCACCCAGGCAGTGGAAATAGAGCAACTTACTACAGACAATCGTAAGCTGGCAGCTAGTTATATGGCCTTGAGGAAAGAACTTGCTGATGCAAAAGTGGAAGCAGAAAAAATAAGAGAAAATATGAGAAGCACACAGAATGAAGGTGATATTCAAATTCGCATTTTGTTGGACAAGATTGCAAAAACGGATGCTGATACCGGAGTTTGGGACACAATGAAGAGAGAACTTCAAGTAGACAATGCTGAAGCTCGGAGATTGATGTCAGCTAAGCTAGAGTTGTCTGTAAAACTTGAGCAGGCCACCAAGGAATTGGATATCACATGCGAAAATATTGAAAAAAATCCGGATATGCGTTTGGAACTTGCTAGCCTGAGGCGAGAATATCAGAGGTTACGGTGAGAGAAATGATGACTTCATCATGTTTATTATTTTCTCTTATGACCTCATAATCATGTCCATAGACCTCTATTTTATCTTGCATTCTAATGATTGTATTCTTCTATGGTGTCTTTTCATTATCAACTTATATTCTGGATTTCGTTTATACTTCTAAATGGTGGCAAGTGGGTTGTTTTACCATTTCAGGAACTCTTTCCTACACAAAATAGAATAGTATATCTAGCCTCACAAAATTGCGGCAAGTGGATTGATTACCCTTTTTTTTTTCTAAATAAATTAATTTTTATAGGAAAGAATGTTCTATAGTTTCTGCAGTGTCTTATTAGTATATCTTCTTATGTATCTGCATAGAGTAGTAGGTTGAATTTTAGAATCGCTAGATTTCTGAAACTTGAAATAGTAATTGTATCTTCTTGCTCTTGACCTTATGTTCCTGTTTCGTTTTGTGATACATCTTGTTCTTAATATTAATTGTAAATGATTTCTTATTCTTTATTGTGGAACATGTAGCAAGACTTTTGAGTATGGAAAATGCACAAACGTGGAGAAAGTGGAACAACTGAAGATTTTGGAGAGAGACCTGATTGGGGTAGCGGAAGAAGTGGATATTTTGCGTGCTGCGGTGTTGAATGCTGAGACGAGGGCTAGCGGTAATCATTTCTCTTCATATAGCAGTTCGTATATGAACTTGGATGGTAGATATCCACTTCCCTACCACGGTAATGGTAGTTACTCAAACAGTTTCGGTATAGCTCATCCTTATATAGTTAATGGAGCTCTACCAGAGGTGATCAATCCGTATGACAGTGTCGGTATAGCTCATCCTCATATAGTTAATAGAGGTCCAGCGGAGATGATTTATCCATATCACAATGTTGGGTTTCCAGTCGGCCCCGTTGGCGCTGCTTGGGGAGGGTTTTATACTTCCTCACCAGTAGTTGGCGCTCCCCCTTTCAGTTCTCCTCCGGTGAGTAATATTGTTTTTGAAGAGGTTAGTGATCTGTCTAATGCTTAGAAGTAGATATCATCAACTGCAGTAAGATCTTGAACAAATGTCAGTAATTTTATGGCATTTTTTATCAGTGAGACGCATATTATAATGAAGGTTGATTATATATATATTAAATAAAAAGCTAACAATTTAAAAAAATTAATATCAATAAAACACATCACAATAATATAAACGTAAACTAAAAAATAGATTAGCCAAACTTGAAGTCAATTAATTTATTATTCATTAGCCAGAATTAATTAAACCAACCCCCTTTTTGATTAACTAATTATATTTCATCGGTAATTTTATTAATTTAATGGTCTAGTTTTAGTTTATTCAAGCTTAATATGCTTGGAAATAATTTGGAATTTGTTTGCAAATCCTATTTATTCATGTTTAAATAATGGCTAATAAAAATTTACTTAGATTAAGCCAAGCTCATCTTAAACTAGTAATTATATAAAAAAAATATTAAAATCCTAAAAACTAAAAATTATAATGCCACTTTATTTTCTTCCTACACTGTTGTTCTTTGTCCTCAAAAAATTGCAGAATTTTACGTCTTCTTTTTCCCACTTTTTAATATACACAAGAATTGACCTTCAATATTCCCACGTAATATATATAATATATGTACTCATCAGTCAAAATCAAAGAATTTTGAGAAAATATAACACCGATTGTTAATCACAGTAACATAACTTGATATTAAAGTCTAACATACACTTCTTCACTTATTAGCTACAGTGAAAAATGATTGAACGGATTCTACAGAAAGAGTATTTTTTTTATAAGCTCAAAAGCAACACACCTTTGTGCAAGTCCAATCCGAATAAATATTGATTCACAAAAATGGATACACTTCCATCATCATTCTCACTATGGTTTTCACCATAAATTTATCTCTCGACAGAATACTGTCGCTAAAATAGAACTCTAGCTGAACCGTGAATGTAAAAATCGATCAAACAAAAAGTGAAGTGTACTTTTTTATGAAATTTTTAATGGATAAAATTGGTATTCATAGAAGATCTCGTAGTGTTTGGCATATTTCTCCGAGTGACTTTCGTATGCGAATGCCTAGAATTATAAATTAAGTCCGTAACATAATTTTTTCCAAAACTCTTTGGGAACATACGTTTTACGTCTTCATCCAACAATTTTTATGTATGTATATGAAAGTATTGAAAGCCACGGGCTCAATCTTTTGTCTCCATGAAAATCTGAATTAATCGGCATTCCCATTATCATTATCAAAATCCGAATGGCGAAGTTTAGTATTAAAATATTCATAAACTACAAATGTGGTTTGTCGTAATTCTACATGTGAGTATATTCGAGCCAACTTCATGTGCAAAATGTGAAATGAAATATAGCAATGATAGTAATAAAAGAGTATTATATTAGTGGAATACGTAACGCGGGAGACTTGTTCAAAGGTCAAATTCCTAAGACCTTGCGGACGATGGCACGCATCGTCCGCGCCATTCATCGTCCGCCCCCACTGTGGGTGTGTGATAGTCGCGGCCTATGCTTCGGGCGCGACTTAAACCGCGGACGATGGCCATCGTCCGCGACATCGTCCGCCCCATTGTGAAGGCCGCGGACGATGGCACGCGGTTTCGTTTTTTTATATAAATCTCGTTTCTCATTCAGTTGTGCATACGAACATATCGACTATATCTCAACATATTCTCTCTCAACATCCAACGAAAATGAATCCCGGCGAAGACACCAATAGTTCTAGTTCGTCTGATTCTGGTCGTTCGATTGACGAAGCATTAGATGCAGCCGTTGAAGAGGCCATGACGGCCTCAATGCGCAACCAACAGGAGCATGCGCAGCTTATGAGCGACATGATTGAAGAAGTGTGGGCTCGTAACCGCCGTCGCTGAGTTTGCGTTTTTTATTATTTCGCATTGTAATGTATTAATTTTTATTAAATGAATGAAGTTTTTAAAATTTGTATTTTAAATGTATTTTAGTTTTTTTAATTCGTATGTATTTTGTAAATATTACAGAATTGATGATGTGGCGCGCCATAGGGCGCGCCTTAGGGCGCCCACTGCAGGTGGAGAAGGAGGAGGATAAAAATGCTGACGTGGCGCGCCTTAGGGCGTCCCACTGCTGATGGTCTAAGACTACAAACAAATTAAAGGCCACGTGTGACAACTTTCTTCCACCCTAAGAATTTCCTTGTACAAGTGTTAAGGAAAATTATAGAAAAAGACAACAAAATGAATATTCTACAATCCTTACATCTCATTCAAATCTCAATCTTCATTTTTGCTCATTTCGTTTTTTTGTTTTAGAATATGGTGAGATAGAGTACATCATTATCTAGCTGGTTCGATATTTGTAGACCCACAAAAGCTATAAACTTCATTAGCAACGTTAGATTGAACTAGATTACCCACTTTAAGAAGAGTTTGGACAAAAAATAAAGGGATATAAAATCTTGAGCTTAGACTTTATAGTAAATTTTTTATGACATTAGTTTTTTCCTAACTCATGACAAATTTACCATGAGTGACTGATTCATGGTTTTTCCAACCAAATTTTGATTTGGTGCAAATTACCAAATGTGTGTAATCATTTCTCACTCAAGGAGATTTCAGTTTTCAAGTGATCATAATTATTCATCTAATTAATACTCCTTACTTGCCAAATTATTAATTAGTATGTGTAGCAAATATTTACGCATGAGATTTACTTACTATTGGTCCATAAAATAAGTCTAATTTGGTATTTTTATGAACTTAAAATTTGGTAAAAAAAAATATCATGACTTTATTTGTTGTAGTGAATGTCAAATGAGTTGGGAAAAACTAATTTAGTAGGTTACAAAGCCTAAGTTCATGATTTTTACAAACCAAGTTCATTAGAAATACCAAATTTTGACTAAAATTTGTGATTTATAGAACTCGCAAATCCAGTGTTCAAATAAATCTCAAGCAATGGGCGACAATAAGGCCAATCAAGGCAATTAGAACACTTACACGGAAACAACAATAACACACTTGTGCCTCCCTTGTGAAGAGATTTGGCGACATCTTTCGATTTGGGCCAATCAAGTATAATTGAGGATGTAAAGGCACCGAAACGAGAAGTCAATTTGGCACACTTCATCAATGATATACCTCCCACAATCTCCGATGGGGGACGAGTGTCTTTCGTCCCTAGATATAAATATAAGTTGAGTAGTATAACAAATACACAACACAAAAAATTACATCAAATAAAAAAATATACATAGCCAATAGAAAAAGTGACGAGGGAGATAAAATTTAACAATATTATGTTATATTGAAGAAAAATAGAAAGTATCCCTAATCACACTTTCCAATTTAAAACATAAATGAAAAGTTGAGTAGATAACGTAAAAGAAAAACAACGACATTCAACAACAATTTTGCTAAAATAAAACAAATTAATATTTGGCGTTGCGCTGAGAGAGAATACAAGTAAACGATCTCTCAAAAGCCGTACACGTCACCTCTCAAATGCCAGTTTCCAATTCCTTCTAAACTCTTTCCCTATAAAAATTCCCAAATTTTCATCACTCTCACCTCCAAACAAAATGCGCGTGAGCAACAATCTGGTGGGAATTCTGAACCTGGTGACGCTGCTGCTCTCGATTCCGATAATCGGCGGCGGGATATGGCTCTCCAAGCAGGCGGACACCGAGTGTGAGCGCTTCCTCGACAAGCCGGTGATCGTGCTCGGGGTTTTCGTACTGCTCGTTTCGATCGCCGGGCTGGTGGGGTCGTGCTGCCGCGTGACGTGGCTGCTGTGGGTGTACCTGCTGGTGATGTTCCTCCTCATCCTCCTGCTCTTCTGCTTCACGATCTTCGCCTTCGTCGTCACCAACAAAGGCGCCGGCGAAGCCCTCTCCGATAAAGGATACAAGGAGTATCGCCTCGGCGATTACTCCAATTGGCTGCAGGATCGAGTCAACGGCAATTGGGGGAAGATCCGGAGCTGTTTGGAGGATAGCAAAATTTGCCAGAAGCTGCTCACCGATAGCTCAACTCCTGCTGCGGATTTCTACAAGGAGCATCTCTCTTCGCTTCAGGTATTGTACATCTAACTCTACTCGTTGAGTCGGTCATGTCGTCATACACTTGGTGTGCATCGTTTAATTTTGGGGATTTCGCATTTGCTTTTCCAATTAATTGTTGATGATGATTCTTCTCTCATAATTCTAGATCTGGTTTGCGTTATGCTGATATTTTTCCAAATCCGATTCGTTTTGTGTGTAAATCAATAGTAATTAGTCACTTATCATAGGTGAATTTTTGTGAAATCATAGCCTCATCATTAATGATAGCGGAATTTTTGAAAAGTTTTAACTTTACTGTTTAAATTCACCATTAATCAACTTTTTTCCTTTTCATTCAATAATACAATTCATATTAGAAAGATGAAATCCTTTACAAGAAAAAGGAAAAATTTATCTAGCGCAGAAATTAAAGTGAACCATTGAAAGTTTGTGGATTGGGATTGAAAACTTGATCTTGATTTTCAGTCGGGATGCTGCAAGCCGTCGAACGACTGTAACTTCCAGTACATCAGCCCGACAAATTGGACAGCGGGCACGACCCCGGCATCAGGGAATCCAGACTGCGGGAGATGGAGTAACGATGCGAATAAGCTGTGCTACGAGTGCAACTCGTGCAAGGCGGGGCTGCTGGATAACATAAAGAGTGATTGGAAGAGGGTGGCAGTGATCAACATAGTGTTCCTGGTGTTTCTGGTGATTGTCTACACGGTGGGATGCTGCGCCTTCAGGAACAACAGGGAATACTATTCTTATAAATGATATCTTAAAAACTAGAAACAAACAAACATATCATCTGGCTTTGTATTAACAAACATATCATCTGGCTGGCTTTGTATTCTTGGTTTTATTAGGTGTGCAGTGTAGTGCATTTTTTCTTTCTTTTTTTTCTTTTGGTTTCCTTGTTAGACTTGTATTATTCTATTACTCCTTACATATTGTGCACATTTCATTCTATATAAATCTAGTTTTGTGAAGAGATGCATTTCTTTTATTGCGAGGGTTCATCGATGCATATTGTTTGGATATTTTTCAAATTTTTCGATGTAGGATGGTTTGAAACTCCACGCTTATTGACATATTATTGGGTTGGCCCCTAGAAATGTTACTCTATTAAAAAATTTTACATAAATAAATTTTAGTTGCATATGATCATTTTGGCGTCTATCACGAGATTTTATTGGGAGTAGTTATAGATTTAAAGATGATTTGTATGATTAATATTTGGCTTGACGATGATCAAGGGAATGGGGTAAAAATCTAAATATTTAGTTCTAATAAACTTTTAGAAACAAGTATATTCAATCATCATCATAATTCATAGATATAAAAGTCCAGTATCCATGACCTAAAAAACTATTGGGCTTTCTCTTGGACCATGCTAGATCTGTTTATAGTATTACTGGTTTGTTTAGTTATCTTTATTAGGAGAAGTAAAATTACGTATAAGTGTTTAAGATAAAGTGTTTTAAGAGAAGTAAAATTTCATATAAATGCGAAAATTTCAGTTTCTATCTAAAAAAATAAAGTACCTAATCTTTTCAAAAAATTTTTTGTGTCTAACAAAAATATTTTATGCCCAAAGGATATATGACAAGCCAAAATTCACCTGAGCTATATTTCATAGTATTTCAAAAAATATAACGTGAACATTGAAAAAAATATACTCCATATATGGATTAGCATGCTCTTCACTATTCATGGGTTGGACCCTACCTTTAACTAAGTCTCAACTCTCACAATCATGGTTTTCCCAACATTATACTTTTTACTATTCATGGGTCCCACTGTTTTATTATTCAATTGTAAAACTACAATTATTAAAAATATTTTGTTGATAATAAAGCTTCATAAATTTTTTTTGAAATTACATATTTTGGGTTTGGAATTGGATAGATGAAAACTACTTCTCCGGCGGCGGCAGGTGGCACGTGATGCATTTTTTATTAGCACTAAATAAACTTAGGGAACGTGATCAGATGACCCTAGGCGTTCTAATCCATGATCGGTGATTAGCTACATATGAGTTAAAACGACACTATCCCAAAAGTAATAAAATATGATTAGGAAATAGGATCCTTGTTAAAAAATATCCCGAAACGAGGTAAGAACAATCTTCCCCCTCATTTGTGTTTTCCTAGTGTCTTTCATTTTGTCGTGGTATTTGTATTTTGTAGTTTTCAAAATCCAAAATCAATTAAATTTATTTGCTTTCTAGTTAGTTTTACATAGTTTTAGCAGTTATGTATTTTCCTCGTGGGAACAATACCTCTTGTACTACTTCGTCGGCGTTTGCTTGCGGTCGAAGTGATATTAGGGGATTTAAACTAGTTTTAAGGGCATAAAATGAATATTAATTAAACTTTAAAATCCACAACACACATCACAACATACAAAAATGCTATGCATATTATTTCATAAGTTTAAGCTTTATCCTTGCCTCTTCCTATTCGTTGAAGCTCATGTAATAGTTTGTAACAATTTCAGATTAGATAATTTATGCTAAAAACATTCTATTAAGGTCAGCGGGATAATACATGTTAAAAAATATTCCATAAAACGAGTGAAAAAAAATACTCCCTCCCGCACTAGTTGAGTCGTATTCTTTTGGGCCGTCTCAGTTTAGTTGTGTCGTTTTTGTTTTTGGCATAAACTGTATTTCTACTTATTCTTTCTTTGTCTCTTACTTTATTCTCTTTACACTTTAATCTCGGGACCGAAAAAATATCTTAACTAAGGTGAGACAGAGGAGTATAACATTTTCTCCATCACACACCCTCAGACACATATACTTGTTTCTTCAAAACTTTCATCATATTCAGAGCATTACATACAATTACTTGATTTATCTTACATAGTTATATGTTATAGAAACTTTCTATTTTTTATCTTAGATAGTTTCCCGGAGTAGAAACTTTATATACACATTCGGAATTGATATTCACTCTATTAGAACTTAGAAGTTCTATATAACAATAACATGAAGGATGAAGCCAAATAATATAGGAGTTAAATTAAATGTTATTTGGATCAATATTCATCGTGTAGCACTGTCCTTTATAATGACTATGCTGTTATTTGTAAAACGATATACATATATTTTATTCATTTGATAATAAAGTAGAAGTACAAATAATTTATTGAAAATGAAAATACCACAAAGAAAATATCTTGTACTCCATATTGGAATTAATACAAGAAAATAAAATGAAATGCTAAATTAAAGTTTGATTAAATTAACTGAGATTGTTTTAGACAACAACACCGATAATTTAATATATGCAACCATTTACACAACTACAAAACTAACTAGACCTAATTAGTTGGTATTTTGGTGAGATATGTTACATGGTTACAACTTACAATGAAATTAAAGATGACCCACCACGTGGGGAACAATAAAGTAGATATCCTGTGTAATGTTAATTATAGCAGATCCAATATTTTATATGTCACACTCACTTATATTCATTCGCACTGGCTAATTAAAACTTTAGAGTAATTTATTAATCTTTATATTATAAAATAATAATAATAATAATAACATCTTTATTTCGTAATCACTACACTCACTTATATTCATTCGCACTGGCTAATTAAAATTTTAGAGTAATTTATTAATATTTATATTATAAAATAATAATAATAATAATAATAACATCTTTATTTCGTAATCACTCTGAATCTATAATTTATCAATATGTTAATTTTAGTGTAAATAATTTACTAATTAAGATGTATTTCATTGTCTAATTTTATAAATACACATTATTATTTTTTCTTTGATTCTAACTTTGCTCGTATGCTAAGGGATGTACAATTGCATTCCTTAAATCATTTATAGAAATTCTAACAATTAAAAATTACGTAATTCAAAACCTATTTTTTCCTAAGGTGCAGGGGCTTCAAGGTGCACTTCAAAATAAAAATAAGATAATTAAAAACTTAAAAATATAAAAAATTACATAATTAAATTCTAAATTTTAAAAATTACATAATTCAAATCCTATTTTTTCTAGAAATGTGCGGGCTTAACATCGCACTTCATTGGTCCTAAATATAAAATTACATTCTCATACCTTCTCTAACACAAGGTCCTCATTCATGCCTTTGAGATGTATAGGTATCCGAGTGAGCATTGTATTGCTTCTTGTTGTTGGTGGAAACTGGAATTATAAGAGATAAACAAAAACCGAGCGTAATATAACCCAAGAAGGAAGAACAGAAACTGAAAAAATACAACGAAACTGTAAAATGGAAATTAATCTTAGCCGAGTCGAGGAAAGTCCTCTTTCCGCAAGACGAGATACGCCCCGGTAGTGCTCTCGGTTTGGCGTGTCGTCCCCAAAGATAAAACGACAACGTCTCTGGTGAAGCAGCACCGCTATCAACAGAGCTCCGGCGAACTGGAAGAGGAGAGGGCAGAGCTTTGAGAAGAAAGACTATGTAGAGAGAGTATGATGCTCGTGTGTATATTCTGATTACTTTGATGCAAGGAATGACTAGCCTATTTATAGGCCTAGTCCACTGCAGGGATTATCTCAGCCTTGATGGTAGTCATCATGGCTCATCATGGCGTGGCTGTAACCGCCAACTGTAACGAATTTGAAAGCAGGAGTGGTCGACGTTGAACCTGGACGCTGTACACGCCCAGTTCATCCGTCGCGTGTGGACTTCACTACGTGGCTTGATCAAGTTGCTGTCAACCCAGCTGATAAAGCCGCTGCATGCCGAGTTGATCAAGTTGTCGATCAAGTCGCAACGATGCCAAGTTGTTCAATCGTCTACATATGCAGGTTGACCAAGCGTTGGTCCAAAACATTAAGCTTGGGTCCAGGGACAAGCCCAAAGGCCACCCAAAGACCAAGGTCCAAGATCCAAGTCCAAGTCCAAGTCCAAGAACATAAGCATGAGCACGGGTGCGGGTGCGGGCACGGGCGTGGGCACGGCTCGGCTCGGCGCGCGTCTGCTCGCGTGTGGGCTTCTTCAACCCATCTTAGTCCACTATAATTATTAAGTGTAGTAAAGTCACTTAATAAATACACATTAAAAGATGTGTCTCATCTCCTATGTGGGATAATTAACACTAGTTAATTACTCCCTAAGCTTTAATCTCATAGCTTTATCAAAAGCTACAATGTGACCAACTTTAATCTAATTTTTCTCACTCATCGGGAATCGGATTTGAGAAAGTGAATATACTACGGTCATCTACGCGGAACGTAGATCGATGCTATATCATTTAATTTCCAAAAATTAAATGTCTCGTCACATTTATTATTGGTCAAACTTCGTTGACCGGACATCTTAAATTCAAGATTCCAATAGTTGCCCAGTTGGATCATGATATGGAGCTCATTCATTCTCCGATTCATGGTGGTAGCGAGAGCTTCATTCACACTTGGCTGTCTCATTCTCACTTTGTCATGTTATACTGTCTTCGAGTACATTTATAAAGATAAGGACTTCTTTAACGGGGGGCTTCTTCCTCTGCAGGGTGGGTTGGGTACACCTCTTGGTATTGTATGTTTGGGTTATAAGATTTATTTAACCGATTGTGAGATTAATTGATTTATAGGCTAAACAGTTAATTGCATACATGAACACACATAGATCATGCTTAAGGAATTAAATCCTAAAACATGAATTTCATACAGTTCAAAAATTACCGATTTGGTCCTCCAAATAATCAAAGTTTACTTGCGCCTTCTCCACGTGAGGATCTTCATACTCAACCACCAGTCTTCTAATCGGTTTCCTGAACTCATATAATGACCTTTGGGTGGGCAAAGCATGTTAGACTTAAAAGACTTAACTAGAAAGAAGATTGAACTACAATTCTTTGTAGAATTGAATTTCGCCAACGTGGGAGATGGCGGCACAAAATCTTTGTGATAAAATTAGGTCTAAATCTTCTTTCTAATTTCCTTTTATATAGAGTTATAATGAGCTAGAATAGGGAACCATAGAGGTTGGACTTGGGACAATCTTTTTGGGCTTTTACTAATTCAATTGAGCCTCAATTTCATACAAGTCCAACAAAAAATTATTATCAGCCACTATAATAAATTAATATTGACTGTCCGTCCAATCACAAATCATGAATAATTCGGGCTTTGCCTCTTTAATTTATTGTTTCTCGGGTTTAAGATATAAATATTAATTAATTAATTTGATTATGCTATTTGACTTTAATTAATTAATATATTTTTCCAAGAGTTGTAGAGTTCGACATTTTTATTTAATATTCTGGAATAAATTCCAACCTATCGGGGTTCTGAATAATAAAGTTTTTTTAATACCTCTTGAGGATATTATCAAACTAGACTCTCCCAGCACACGACTTATTGCAATAACAACAGTAGCATCGCTAGACATTGATCACCACCAATCAAAATATAAGGATTCTTGGATTACGAAAAATCCACACCATTTGATAAATCAAAGTAGTGCATAACCAAAATCGTATACTCTATGTTATGTCAATAATGATTAAGAAATACTCCCTCCGTCCCACTTAAGATGTCCACATTCTTGAGTGGCACGGGATTTTAGGAAGTTTTGTTAGATGGAGTAAGTAGAGAGGAAAAATGTAGTTGAATATTTTAACAAAAAGAGAGGGGACAGATGGATTTATTTCCAAATATGGAAAATGGACATCTTGAATGAGACAAACTAAAAAAGAAAGATAGACATCTTGAGTGAGACGGAGGGCGTAACGATCACCGAGACCTCGTCGTTTAGCAAATAGCCAAGGAAAACTTATCCGAACTGTAAGATCAGTGTTATACCATACTAGTGTCTTCTATTTCCTAAGGTAAGGAAACATACGGATAGACACTGCAACCTTTCGCGATAGGTAGCCAAAGACTATCTAGGTTGTGAAATACTATTTCTCTTCTTGATGCACTTTTTATTAGTACTAAATAAACCTGCAAGTATACAGAGTATATATAGTATAGCTAAAGGTAAGTACCGGATATCGAACACAGGGAAAACAGACACAAATTGTCTACCTTCTACTAAGCTTCTTCTACTATTTGGAGAAACAAAAGATTTTGGATTTTTTAAAATAAAAACTTATAAAAGCTAAAGTAAACAACTATTGTAGATAAATCACAGAGGTAAAAACAGATCGGATAAGGGAATTTCAGGGATGTGCTTTCACAATTATGGTTATACAAATTCCAACTACAACATACTAGCACAGTTCATTCTTCACCAGAACGAGTCACATAAATATTGTCCATGCGGCACAAACGTAGATTACATGTACTAGGGGCGTCAATCCTAGATTTGTAACTCCTAAAAGCTCCTAAGACCCTCAAGACGTCCTCACTCTCAAATAACAGTTTCGTTTTAAGGGAAGCTAATTGTAGTGTCAACTAAGCTCTTCTAACTTGCCAACCTCCTCTCACGATTATGTAGCAAGTAAATAGATCATCATAGAATGTGTCACTAAAACATGAATCAATAATCCAACACTTAGAATAGAAGCGAAGTAATGAACAAAATGGATATTAAATAAATAGGAATTGTATAACCAAAGTCGTAAATAAATAGGAATTGTATAACCAAAGTCGTTACTAACACATCCCTAGAATTCTATGAATTTAGTTACAGATGATTTAATAATCTAAAGACAAAGTTTTGAATTTAGTTACAGATGATTTAATAAGCTAAAGACATAGTGATACAAATCCGGGTAGCGCTAAATCAAGGAAAGTGAGGTGTAGAGTTGACAATAAGCCAAGCCACAACTGTGGTCAGATTTGTGCAACGATTCGCTTATACATATGATGTCCAAATGCTATTCAAAGACTAACTTTATCTTCATCGTCGAAAGAGCTTCGCGTGAGTATCTTGCACGACTCAATCGGAGCTTAGATGAGGAAGTTATGGTCATTTTACTAAAGTCACGTTGTCAAGCAAATGAGGCTCCAGAAATTTCACGCGGGCGGGTGTTTTTATGCATGAAAACACCCGGCCGGGTGTTCTGTGTCCGGGAAGAATTCAAAAGGCGGGATTTTGAATTATTTCAAGTGTCTTTTCATATTCTAACCCTAGTTTGAGTTACCTTTCATCTCCTAATCTCCCAAATCTATAAATAGGGTCTTTGGTATCATTTGTAATAAATTAGATTAAATTTAGTTTAGAAAAAAATAGGGTCTCCTTTGTGAGAGTCCCTCCCCATGTTGGATGAGATGAATATTTAGAAAAATCCATGGCCGGGCTATGGTTACTTTGTGGTTAGCCCGGGGTTAACCACTTGGTAAATTCACAACTAGCGCCATGTAGCTAGTGGCGGAGCTTGAGTGAGAGTATACCCTAGGGGCGGAGCTGGAAAGAGTAAACCTCTGGTGGCGAAGCTTGAACGAAAGTATACCCTAGTGGCGTGTAGCTAGCGAGTGAGTCGATATTAATGGTTACTTGGATTAAAGTTGCCAAGGGTTGCTATCATCTTTTTTGTGGAGGTCCTTCGGTCTTCAAGAGATCATTTGTTCATTCCCCACTTTCTTTCATTTCGATCCGCCTCGTCCATTCTATTTTGTTCTATCTTTTTATGGGAGGGAACACCTATCCTTTTTAGTGTAATACTCCCTACGTCCCACCAAATATGACCCACTTTCCTTTTTCGTTCGTCCCAACTAGAGGTGCCCACGGTTTTCGGTTTCGGCGGTTAACCGCCGAATCGGAACCGTCGATTTTGGTTCCGAACCGGAACTGTGACAATAATCTTTAACCGGAACTGTCGTATTTGGAACGGTGGGCCGGTTCCGGTTCAAGATTTTATGAACCGAAACAGTCACCGAACCGCCGGTTCCGGACGGTTCCGAACCACCGGTTGACCGACGGTTTCACGGTTCCGGTGAGGTATCCGAGGCATCAAACCGTCGGCAGCTTTTCAGGAGGTTTTTGACCGGAACCGGCGGTTAACCGTGAATCGGCGGTTTTCCGATTCCGGTGCGGAACACAAGGCTAACACGTTGCAGAGCCGATGGGATGTTTCATGCAGGTCGTCAGGCGGTTAACCGGCAGTTTGTTGACCAAAACCAACGGTTCCGGTGGATTTTCAAATTTTTTTAATTCTGATTTTGAATTCAAATTGATCCATTTTCCCCCCCATTTTTATCTATAAATACCTCCTTCTATCCTCACTTACATTCACCCCATTCTTGTGTTAACAATAGTTTCTCTCTTCAATCTCCCCATTCTTGTCCGTTACAACTCAAATTCAATAAAATTGATATGATTTTCACCTTATTCGTCTTATTTCAATTTAAATTATCCATTGTCTTGTTCCAATTTATTGTATAATTTCAAAATTTCAAATTACATAAAGGAGAAAAAAAACCCGAAAAAACCGCCAAAACCGACGGAACCGTGAGAACCGTCCAAAAACCGGCGGTTTGGAACTGGAACCGCCGGTTTTTGAATCGGAACCAGAACCGTGAAATAGCCTCACGCTTCGGTTCCGGTTCCTCCTTTCTCAAAACCGGAACCCGCGGTTCCGAACCGGAACAGCCGGTTTACGAACCGTGGGCACCTCTAGTCCCAACCAACATGACCCCTTTCTTGTTTAGGAAATATTTGAAATACCCAACTATCTTTTCTCTCTCATACTTTTTGCATCTCTCATACTTTTAAACACCCAACAATCTTTTCTCTCTCTTACTTTTTGTATCTCTCATACTTTTAAACATCAACAACATTTTATCTTTCTTAGTTTATTCATCTCTCTTATTTTTAAACACCCAACAACTTTATCTCTCATTTTTTAAACACTTTAAAATTAGTATGCATAAAATCATGTGCCGTCTCAAGAGGGGTCATCTTCCTTGGGACAGAGGGAGTATTTATTTAAGTTTCGGTGTAATGTGTTTTTATGTTATTGTTGTAGTGTTTTTAGTTTGTAATTTTAATAGTGTTGCTTTTACAAGAACAAGTCTTGGGATAATTTTGGAGATTAACATAATTGTTTTTAGGGAAAACAAAGAAAACGTAACAACTAAAGTAATAAAACCCAAATGTTGAATCCTTATATCCTTGATCTTCTCCTGAATCCTTCTTCAAAACCCTTGAACTTGATGAACAATGTAAAACTCTCAAATATTATTCTCTGGAATTATGGAGAAAAATAATATCTCTTTGATGAAGCTTGAGAGGTATTTATAGCCATATTTTCGTGTCCCATAATTATGGCAACTCTGCAGCACAGTATGATAAATCTTGGAGAGAAAGTAAGCCAATTATGTGCACCGCGTTTTCCCAGCGGGCCCCTGCACTTTGTACAGCGGTTGCTGGCGAGTGATCCGCAGCTTCTGTCTCTTGAACAACGGTCGCTGGCAATCATCCCGTAGCTTCTGGATCTCCGGGAGCGGTCGCTGCACACGACCCAGCGGTCGCCGGGCGTGTTCCTCTTTTAACCTCAACTTTTCTGAAGAGGACCGCTACTTGTTGAGCGGTCATTGTGGGCCAGCGGTCGGTGGTTGTGTTGCAGCGGACTGCGACTCCTATAATGTTCCAGATTTCCAACTTCGACTTTTAGTTATCTTTTTAGGCTTTATTTTGCACATTTATCACAAAACACGTCAAAATACCAAAATAGATAAATATACAAATAATGGACATGTAAAACAACTTTGACACTAAAAAACGGACCAAATAATGGCCTTAAAGCAGTGCAAAATCCAAGCATATCACTTCTGCAAAGAACCGATTGTGTCACCTTTTGTGAATGTCGTTCATGACTAGTCAACAATGCATAAGATTAGACTTCTTTTCTTCTTATACATTTAAATGTTTAAAAAATATTTTATGAATGGATAACCACACACAATGCGATAAAAATATTTCTTCTCACCTTAGGTAAAAGTAGATTGTAGAGTTTATTGTATAAAAGCAATTATGATCGTGCAACATGATCGAAACATGTTTTTCAATATATCGGTCCTAACATTGCGTTGGTAGCACTGGTCTCAACATCTAAAATGGTAACCGTGGGTGATACCACATTTGTTCCATGGCAGCACATGAGGTTGGTCAGCCATGAGTTGTCGATGAACCGACCTATTCATTAGCCAGTTATGTTTATAGGTCTGTCACTAAAACCATAGTATAAAAAGAAACAAACAGACCGCAAGGAAACGGTCACAAGGTAGTAGAATTATTGTATGAAGTATTTACATACTCCACAATTTAACAATAATGTCTGTTATATGTAACTAGAAAGGCGCCAAGTGTTGGGATTATGCGACTCACAACTTAAATATCACGTGCTTAACCAAAATGAAAAGGTGGTTAAAGTGGTTAAAGATTGGGGGTGCACAATAGCATGCATAAGGAGTCGCGTGCACCGAATTACTTGATCCTACATTCTGTTGGATGCAGAGTATAAAGCATAATCCGGTTTCTGTTTTGAAGGAATAACAAATTCATCAAATATTCAAGAAAGAAGATAGAGCGATCATCGAGTGGAGAGCGAGCTGAAGGAGTTCAATCATCGTTCAAGGATTGAAGGAGATCTCTGTGATCATTAACCAGCAAGTTCAGTTCTCGTTGTGATTGCTTGGTTCTCGGTTAGTAGATTCTTAGATCGAGCTTTCTTAAGAAGTCTACGTATGAGAAAAGGGTTTTCTTGTGGATGGATTCTGTGTAATTGCTTCTTGTATATCTTGTTCCATAATCAATATAAAACACTCCAGTTCTCCCGTGGATGTAGGCTGATTTTGGCCGAACCACGTATATGCGTTGTCATTTTATTTCGAAGCTATATTTCTTGCTTTCGCGTTTCAATATTGGTGGATTCGTTTCACAAATTGGCGCCGTCTGTGGGAATCGTTGAAGGCGCGACGAATACAATGGCAGGAAATCGTTTTGAGTTCGAGAAATTCACGGGTAAGAATGATTTTGGATTATGGAAAGTAAAGATGAAAGCTATGTTGGTTCAACAGGGTTTATGGGAAGCCATGAAGTATGAAGAACCTGATAAAACGGCTAATCTTGAGGATAAAGAGGTGATCAAGAAGGTCGATGCTATGGATAGAGCGCATAGCGCTTTAATGCTCAGCCTCGGTGACAGAGTGCTGCGAGAGGTATGCAAGGAGAAGACACCATCGGCCGTATGGAACAAGCTGGAGTCAATCTACATGACAAAGTCTCTAGCAAACCGGTTGTTCTTGAAGCAGAAATTGTATTCACTCAAGTTTGTGGAGTCTAAGGGATTCACAGAGCAGATGGATGAATTCGTGAAGGCAGTTGATGATCTTGAGTGTGTGGATGGTGAAATTAAGGATAAAGACAAAGCAATAATCCTTTTGAATGCCTTGCCTAAGAATTTTGATCAACTAAAGGATGCCCTTCTCTATGGGAGGAACACTTCACTAACATTTGAAGAAGTCTTAACAGCTCTCAAGACAAAGGAGTTTCAGAGAGCATCTGCTGCCAACCTCTTGATCAAGCAGGTGAGGCTCTCAATGTGAAATCTGCAGACAAGAAGAAGTGGCAGAAAAAGGGCAAGTTTGACAAGATGGATGTGAAAGAAACAAGATCTTGTTATTACTGTAAGAAGACTGGCCACATTAAAAAGAATTGTTATGCACTCAAGAAAATGAAAGAAGAAGAGATTGCAAATGCTGGGAATGCTGACATAGCACAAGAGGCAGAAATTGCACAAATCCTCAACATTACGGAAGTGGATATATCTGAGTCATGGATCATGGACAGTAGATGCAGTTTCCATATGTGTCCTAAGCTTGAGTGGTTTGACAATATCAAGAAAGCATCTGGATCAGTGTTTCTTGGCAATGATTGCAAGTGCTCCATCAGAGGAATTAAGGCTCAGGATGAAAGATGGATCACTCAAAATGTTATCAGAAGTAAGGTTCATACCAGAAATCAAGAGAAACTTGATTTCTTTGGGAGCTTTGGAGAGAAAAGGCTGCTCTTTCACATCATCAGATGGTATCATGAAGGTTTTGAAAAATTCTCAGATAGTCATGGAAGCAAAGCGGATCCACAGCTTGTATTATCTGGAAGCAGTTGTAATTAAAAATGAAACAAACATCACAAGGCAGCTGGAGGCAGATAGTTGGCATCTGAGGCTTGGTCATGTATCAAAAGATGGTGTGAATCGTTTGATAAAGGATGGAGTGATTAAAGCAGAATAAAAAATGAACAGCAATGACTGTGAAGTGTGCATCCTTGCAAAGAGCAAAAAGATGGTCTATCCTGCTGGCAAACACACTTCAACCTCAGCGTTGGAATATGCCCATAGTGACATATGGGGGCCTTCTCAAGTCATATCAATTGGTGGAGGTAGATATTTTTTTACTATCACTGATGACTACTCAAGAAAGTTGTGGCTCTTTGTCATGAAGGAAAAATCTGATGCTTTTAATAAGTTCAGGGATTGGTGTAATGAGGTTGAGGTGGAGAAAGAAACAAATCTGAAATGCCTAAGGACTGATAACGGCCTAGAGTTTCTGTCACATGAATTTGATGAGTTTTGTAAGCTTAAGGGGATTAAAAGACATAGGACGGTTCCCCACAATCCCTAACAGAATGGGGTTGCAGAGAGAGTCAACAGAACCATCCTTGAAAGAGTGAGATGTATGCTCATTTCTTCTGCTATGCCAACTAGATTTTGGGGTGAGGCAGCTGCTACAGCTGCTGTGTTGATCAACAAATGCCCAGCTTCTTCGATTAATCATCAAACACCAGATTACAGGTGGTATGGGAAACATGGTGACTACAGCATGCTCAGACCATTTGGATGTAGAGCATACTCACACATCAAGCAAGGCAAGTTACAGCCAAGAGCACTAAAGTGTGTTATGCTTGGCTATCAAAAGGGTGTCAAAGGTTATAGATTATGGAGTATGGAGCCAGGCAACCAGAAAATTGTGGTGAGTAGGGATGTAGTCTTCAAGGAACAGGAAATGCCATATAAAGATCTGGAAAGAGCAAGGATGTCAGATAAGGGTGGTACACCAGTGCAGGTGGAGCTGCAACAGATGACTGATCAGAATCAGTCTTTCAATGATCCAAGTTCCTCGGATTCTGAATCAGAAGTTCAAGAGATCAATGAGAGCAACCATGATGATGATCATGATAATCAGAATGAGGAAGACTTAACACATTATCAGTTGGCAAGGGACAGAAAAAGAAGGGATCAGATCAGACCACCTGCCAGATATAGCAACTCTAGTTTGGTGTACTATGCATTCTGTGTTGCTGAGGAGATTGAAGCAACTGAGCCCAGTAGCTATCAGGAGGCTATAAAGGGGAAAGAGAAGGATAGATGGATGAAGGCTATGCAAGAGGAAATTGATTCCTTATTGAAAAACAAGACCTGGATTCTGGTTTCAAGAAAATTGATGCAGAAGATAATTGGTTGTAAGTGGATTTACAAAAGAAAGATTGAAGCATCAGAGGGAAATAGAACTAGATATAAGGCGAGGCTAGTGGCTAAGGGATATAATCAGAGGGAAGGCATTGATTTTAATGAGATATTTTCCCCCGTAGTGAAGCACAGTTCCATCAGACTTCTATTGGCATTAGTGGCTCATCATGATTGGGAACTACATCAAATGGATGTTAAAACGGCTTTTCTACATGGTGAATTGGAAGAAAGCATATTCATGGAGCAGCCTGAAGGTTTTGTGCAGGCTGGGAATGAAGACAAGGTGTGCTTGTTAAAGAGAAGTCTATATGGTTTGAAACAATCAAGTAGGCAATGGAATATGCAATTCGACCAACATATGAAGAATATTGGTTTTGAGAGCTCACAATATGATAGTTGCGTATATATAAAGAAAAGAGAGGGACAACCAGTGGCATTCTTACTTCTATATGTGGATGATATGCTAGTGACAGGTTCGGATATAAATGAGATTCTGAAAGTCAAGAGTGATCTTCAATGCAGGTTTGAGATGAAAGATCTTGGAGAGGCAAAGAGGATTTTGGAAATAGATATCATTAGAGACGGGAAAAGAAGAATGCTGTGGTTGAGCCAGCAGCATTATATTGAGAAGTTGCTCAAAAAGTTCCAGATGAAAGAGTCCAGAGTTGTCTCCACTCCAATGGGACAACAGTTCCAGTTATCAACTGCTCAGTGTTCTAAGAGTAAGGAAGAAGAGGATCAGATGAAGAATATTCCTTATTCAAATATTATAGGAAGTGTCATGTATCTCATGATATGCACAAGACCTGATGTAGCTCATGACGTGAGTTTAACTAGCAGGTATATGAGCAATCCGGGTAGAGTGCATTGGCAAGCTCTAAAATGGTTATTGAGGTATCTTGGAGGAACTGCAGATTATGGGATCATGTATAAAGGAGGTGATGGATATTCTCGAGATGGTTTAGAGGGATATTGTGACTCAAACTTTGCTACCAATCGAGATAACAGAAAATCACAAACCGGGTACATTTTTACTATGTTTGGAGCTGCTGTAACATGGAAGTCGAACCTACAATCGGTGGTGGCTTTGTCGACTACAGAAGCAGAATACATTGCTTTAACTGATGCAGTAAAGGAAAGTTTTTGGCTCAAGGGAATACTTGAGGATCTAGGACTGAAACAGAGAAGAGTCTCCATACACTATGACAGCAGTAGTGCTATATGTTTATCAAAGCACCAAACTTTCTATGATAGGAGTAAGCACATAGATGTGCGACTACATTTCGTTCGAGATTAGGTAAAGAAGGGGGTGATTGAGGTTAAGAAGATAGCCACAGAAGATAACCCGGCTGATGCTTTGACAAAGGTGATACCAGCATCCAAATTTGTGCATTGTTTGGAGTTGGTCAGTGTATTGAGAAGATGAAGGGAGGTCAGGATGGAGAATTAGGACAGTGTGATATTGATGTTGGATTCGAGGTGGAGATTTGTTGGGATTATGCGACTCACAACTTAAATATCACGTGCTTAACCAAAATGAAAAGGTGGTTAAAGTGGTTAAAGATTGAGGGTGCACAATAGCATGCATAAGGAGCCGCGTGCACCGAATTACTTGATCCTACATTCTGTTGGATGCAGAGTATAAAGCATAATCCAGTTTCTGTTTTGAAGGAATAACAAATTCATCAAATATTCAAGAAAGAAGATAAAGTGATACATCGAGTGGAGAGCGAGCTGAAGGAGTTCAATCATCGTTCAAGGATTGAAGGAGATCTCTGTGATCATTAACAAGCAAGTTCAGTTCTCGTTGTGATTGCTTGGTTCTCGGTTAGTAGATTCTTAGATCGAGCTTTCTTAAGAAGTCTACGTATGAGAAAAGGGTTTTCTTGTGGATGGATTCTGTGTAATTGCTTCTTGTATCTCTTGTTCCATAATCAATATAAAACACTCGAGTTCTCCTGTGGATGTAGGCTGATTTTGGCCGAACCACGTATATGCGTTGTCATTTTATTTCGAAGCTATAGTTCTTGCTTTCGCGTTTCAATATTGGTGGATTCGTTTCACACCAAGGATTCAGGACATGCACTCTCCACAACATGCTAAACAGATTTCATGTTTTTTATTTCACTTGTCATTCTAACTTTAAAATTGGACTTTTTGGTGCAAAATTCATTCACATACAATCCTAATGTCAAGTGTATATATGCATAACCTATTTAATCAAACTCAAATTTAAAAGCCCTAAATTTTGGCCTTTTCATTTCTGAATACAATATATCTCAGGAATATGACAAGACAAACCATTTAATTTTTCATTTAATAGAAATTCAAATTATAGTATGCAAATGCATAAGTATATATAATTCTTATCTTGGCCTACCAAATTCATCAATGTGCATTGTACTAACGTGCACTCGTTCAACGGATTTTAGATATTTTGTATCCCAATCTTACAAAGCTTAGCAAGTATATTTTCATCTCTAAAAAGAATCTCAAAAAATGCAAAGTGGGTTGAAAGATATATACAACGTACCACATCATACTACTAGATTAGAGCATTTTTCATGTACTTCAATTTACGCACAGACAAATTTTAAGCTTGTAAACAATTTCGTACCGATTCTGAAATTAAAGATTTCACTATTCAATAAGACCTTATATGAATTAAAAATTGAGTGAATCTAGTTGCATGTTCGAGAATTAATTTACTATGCATTTATAATATATATAGTTCAAATTATTAGTATCATAAGTATAACATTCAATTCTATACCTAGCAAAATCATTACAATAACCTAGAATAACACATGCACGTGATTTATACCTTTCATAAGCGCTACAATCAATTCCATAACTATAAATTCAAAGAAATAATTGCATATTCGTCAATCATCAGTGAATAATTCAAATAAAAAAAAATCAGCAATCCATTACCAATCAAAATAATAATTGAACAAATCGGTAATCTCTCACACTTTCGAGAATACAGAATCAAATTAATTAGAAATTAAACCTTAGAGATGGGTGGAGGCGAAGAGGCGATGTGATTTACATCTATTTAGCGATTCCGCCAAAATATTAATTGAAAATTAAGCGGTTAAATTAAATCGAATTAAATTCATGATGTCTTGTTTCCGAGCACATAGTTCTCGATAAATTTATTTCCATTATTCACTCTCTGATTTAAATCTTTAGTGAATAGGTTGTCGATCTCACATATGCTCGGAAACCTTTTGAAGTTGTTTAATATAGTTATACGCAGTTAAAAATATATTAATTATTTATTGTATAATTAAGACACTTCCCAGCAAAACATGAGCCTACATTACAACAAATAATAAAGACCTTTTGAATTTTGATGGTAAATCACAATAAGATAAGGGATTAGATTTAGAACAAGTTTATTACTAACTTTGCACGATGGATAATTTAAGAGATTAGTTTATTACTAACTTTGCACGATGGATAATTTAAGAGATTATATATACTTTGTCATATACACTTGGAGAGTGAGTGATAAACACACTTCAACACATTTGTGAGTATATGATTCCAAGGTGATTAACGAGCTAGTAATAAAAATGCAATAATAACATTGCTTGATATGATTTGTATTTTGGTATGTTCAATTCATTTATTCATGTCTCTGAGGCAACGAGGAAGGAAATCCAGTCATTAATATTTGTCTTTCTTATTTAGTTTGAGAATAAATAAATAATTAAGTTTGGGAAAGTTGATAAACACGGATTTTACATGCTTTAAGGCATAAATTTGGTTCGTTTTAACTATATTCCGCGCAAAATATGTTCTTAATGTAATATTTGTACAATTTAGTATTTTAACGTGTTCTATGAGAAAGGTGCAAAATAGACTTATAAAGGAGCACACTAAGATCGAAATTGAAGATCGAAGGATTCAGACCAAGTCAGCGTCCACCCAGTGCACCAGCGATCGATGAAGTCCAGTGGTCCGTTGCGGAATCAAGCCTGAGCCGACATCCCGACCAACGGTCCGCCGAGATGAAAACAGCTATTTGCTGAGTTCAATGCCGAGAGTCCAGAAGCAAGTCAGTGGCCCGCTTAGATGAATCAGTGACCCGTTGAGTTTGTGCGGCAGATGCAATTTGCCCTAATTCGCTCCAAGACTTACTTTTGCCAAAATTGTTACCATGCTAAGGAAAACAGCCCAAAGTTTAACTCCAGTTGAGGGGGACTAGACTTTGAATTGGGAATTCACTCTCCAAGATATTCACGTTTTCATTCCACCAGTATTCATCCACCGTCCGCACTTAAAAGATTGGACCAAGACTGAAGAATTTGAGATTCATCCTTTGGGTTTTCTTTTTTGTTGTTATTAATGTTTTCATACTTTGATTTGGATTTTGTTACCTCGTTAATGGATAACTAATTGGTTGAAATTCTAGGGATTTGATAGTAACTCATTATGACTATTTAATTCCTATTTTGATATCCAAGATGTATATTTTACTTCGTTCAATCCTGTTCGGTAATGCTTCTAGTTGAGTGACATAACCTATGTATGATTTAATGGCATGTGGGAAAATCGAGGGAGGATCCATGTGTTAGATTATGATTAATGACAATATAGTCAATATACAAAAATATGGTAAACCTAAGAGTAGAGGCATTATAGGAGTCTAATTAACCTGTTTGGAATTATTAGCTAAAATTGACAAACTAAATGCTAGTACTCAAAGTTGTCCTAGTAATTAGGTGACTCGCCCTAATAACCTTAATAAAGTAGAAAATGATAAATATAGAGAGATGAAGAGAGAGTAAAACGAATGAGAAGAAATGTGTTAACTTTTACTAAAAAGGAAAATAACTCAAACAAAAATGACAAAATGACTCCCCTATTATAGAACAAAAGGAATATTTCCATTGTTATGTTTAAATTACAATGATACACATCTTTTAATAGGGAGAATCATAGATATACAAAAAGGATGAATATTTACACAATAATAGAACATGTATCTAAGGAAAGTAATCTTCTATCTCTGTGAATATTATCTTCCTTTAGGCTTGATTTACTTTCTTGCTAACACGTACGATTGTAACTATTTCTTCTATTTTTAAATAAGTGCCTTATTTAACCTTTTGTTTCCTAATACTTTTTTCATGTAAAAAATTGAGAGTATTTACAACATTTTTCTATTTTATCATTATTTAATATATTTTATTATTATTTAATATTTTTATTATTATTTAATATATATTTTATCAATATTTAGTGGTATACACGTACTCCTTCTGTCCTATGTTACTCACATTTTTCTACTTCGTCTCGTCTCAAACTACTTATAATATTTATGTTTTAAATAAGAATTAGGGTATTTAATTAATATATTAGAGTTAATTAATTATTCCATTATTAAGTGATCTTATTACACTTAAAATACTAATTTAATAACACTAAAAATCAATTCTAAATTAACAATCTAAAATAAAAAGTACGAGTAATATGAGACGGAGAGAGTAATTAATAAGGTTAAAAAAGTAATTGTGATTGTTTAATATTTTTCATTTGGTAGCATGCATGACGAGATTTGATTAAAACTAGAGGAATTATTTGTTTCGTTGAGTATCTTTAATTAGCTAGACAGTGACATTAATCTCTGAAACAAGCATAATTTTGTGTTTCACACTTTATTAATTGATAGTAGTATTTAATTTGTCAACTAATTCAAAGTCCGTATTCAACTTTTCTTCTCCCTATCTTGAGGAATACTTGTGTTGAAAAGCTGGTGTGAAATGAGTGGTTGAACCCAACAAATTGTACTAGCAAAAATTAAAGATGAAGAAAAAGGAATGTGGCGTTGAGAGCAAACTTGATAGCTTCAAGACAAAATTATAAAGAGCAAAATCTTGATTAATTCATCTCTTCCTTTTAGAGTAAAGACAAACATTATATCAGTCAGCTTCAAGAACGTGAACTTGCCAAAAAATAATTCGTGAATTAGATTATTGGTATGAGTACAACTTGTAGACCAATAGATTAGGAGTTCAAATAAGTATGAAGATGAATAGCCTTATTAATCTCATAAAAAAAACTTGGTCTACCTATCAATACAGTTATATATATATAGTCAATTATAGGGTAACTTTATTAAAATTGCATGCAATTTATACATATTTAGATAACTGCCATCTTTTAATTTTGGGAGAATAGCTTTAAAAATTATGAATTTTTTCTAAAATTTGGTATTTCCCACGAACTTTAAAAGTTATAGGAAAATACCCTGAACTTTGATAGAAGTGTAGATTTCCCATGAAATAAATTTTCTATAAAGTTCATTGATTTTTGGGAAATATGGATATGATTTTAGTTAGGATTCAGTTGATAACGTTTTATTATTTCAAACGTTGCATTTTGTCCTATTTACGGAGATTATGTATAGAACATTTGACGAGTCATGTCATTTAAATTTCATGGGAAATCCGCACATATATCAAAGTTCATAGTATTTCTCAAAACTTTTAAAGTTAATGGAAAATACCAAATTTTGGGCAAAGTTCATAATTTTTAAGGCTATTCTCGCTTTAATTTATACTATCAGTAGTTATGAAATAATATCTCTTTGATTAATTGGTGAGTACTATTTTGTTTTTACTATTTAAAAGAGTTATTTTCAACCGTAGATGAGATAACAAGTATTTAGGAGGGCTCAATGTTTCAGTGTGATGTAGCAGAGGCCATAAATATGGAGTTGGGCATGGGCGATTAAATTGTCTAGTTTTTGTACTTCGATTAAATTTAGAGGGTCTGTATTGTTGGCAGAAATAAATGCATTAAAACCCCAACTAACACTTTCCATCTCTCAACTTGCAAATATCATGGCTGGCCTCCCTTTGATGGGGACATTTACATATATTTAATACTTTTTACCATTTATATTTACTTGATATTACATGTATTTAGATTATATATAATGTCTTCGTTCGAGGTATACATACTTGTCCACACACACAATCATGGAATGTTTGTGGTCTTTTAAATCGCTTTTAAAATTCATGACAAATAGGATAAAAAGTCCCACATAAAGCAATACCGATTGAGTTGTGACATGTAGGATAAAAAGCCATATATGCAAGTCAGATATTGGGCCGCGATTGATCCGCATAAAAAAAATAACTCACCAAATATAAACCGCTTTAGAAATTATAAAAAATGATTAAGTTTGTCTGGATCGATTCAAGAAGATAATTCATCAAACCTATTTATGTACTCAATCTAGTATTCTATTATCCCTGGTTATTATATTACACTATAGGAAATCATATAATAAGGAATAAAGTCACATAATAGAATTAAAGAGTGCCATCCATATATATGTAGCATTTAATAAAAAATTTCCAATATTACCCTCATAAGATTGACAAGTCTGTTGCCAGCTCCCAATTCCCAAATGGTCATTGATTTGAGGTGTATGCCTACATGGGTTGGCAAAAATGTCTCCGAACCATCGCGATTCTCACTGTCAACTGTCTGTCACTATTTTAATCCAAATCAAATACGATAATCATATTCATCTAATAGTTAATTGATTAATGTTCCAACCCAAATATGTCAGCTTCAAATCCTTCGGTTTTAAATTTATATTCATTTAACAAATAAAATTAAAAATCATCCATTCATGCCTATCGCACAAGTTTTTAGCATTAAGTAGTGTTTAATTCAAATTCTAATGTGGCGCTATTATTCAATAAAACACTTACCTTAATTTTGTTTTTCCAAAAGATACTACTCTGCTAAATTCTCATATTCATAATTATAACTTTGCTCGCTAAACTTACAAAATATAGATTCCCCACAAAATCATCTTCATTAATACTATTAATTTAATATTCCGTCTCTCCTATCTATTACGGAACAAAACCCTAGCATTAATTTTATTTTTCCAAAAGATAATAGTACTTTGCTAAATTATTTATTCTTGCAACACACTTTAATTTTATTTTGCCAAAGATACTACTTTGTCAAATTCTTATATTTATAATTACAATTTTTCTCATTGTATGCGCTGAACTTTCTAAATATAGATTCCCGACAAACTCGTGTTATTAATTTATTATTTTGTCTATCATCTCTATTACGGAACAAAACCCATTTTGACACACCTTGCTTTATTTTGCATTGCCAATTATTATTTTTTTTTTTGCTAATTCTGATACGTATATTTTTAACACACTTACCTTTATTTAGTTTTGACAAAAGATACTACTTTGCCAAATTGTTTATTATTTTTTCTCTCCTCTCTATTCTATTACCGAACAAAATCCGTTTTGACTATTTTCCTTTTCTTATGCATTTATATTTTGTTCCATTTTGTATCTATTTTTAAATTTTGTATTCATCTTTTTTATTTTTCTTTTCATGACAACTGATATACATGTATCCATCTATTCGACTTATTGAACTATGTTAAAATGCGTTAAACAAGTCCAACAAACATAAATAATTTACTTTAAAAAAATTCACATAATCACTTATTTTATATTTTTTTTATTTTATCTAATAAGTATTTATGTGTTGTAAATTATTGTGAATACAAGCTAAGAGCAGTGCTTGATCAAAGTTGGGGATACTGTTTGTAGGAATAAGCCTTAATAAAAATGGTTAAGTGTATTATGAATTGAGGAAAAGTATTAGTAATGATTAATAGTACATATAATATTGAAGAAAATGATAGATCATGTAGTGAAAATGATAAATATGCTGATATGTTGGAAGTTATATAGTATATATGTTGCCATGGCGTAGTATATATAAATGAAAAATAGACATCTTTTTGTTGATAAATCAAAATCACTAAAATAGACTAGTAGTATTATTTAGAGACAAATATACTAGTCCACATATTTCAAAGTTCATAACACTTCTAATTAACCTATATTATTATTAACTAATTTAACAATTTTTCATTACTTCCTCAATTTCGTACCATTTGTGTTTCCAGTCAATGCAATTGGTCCACACCTTTGGGGTATTTATGTTTTCATTCAAATTATTTAGCGGTGATTTAAGTGCTAAACACATGCTTCGATTTTGACAGCTGTATATCAACAATCAATTGTCAAATTAATTAGGAAAAGTAACACAACAATCCACCATAACTCAGTTAATAATTAGTTTCCTCCCCAAGCAATAATTAGTCATGCTATTAGCACAATAATAGTAACACAATTCCATTCCATACACATCAATTTCACATACTAAAACAAAAAAAAAGACAAATTACAATACAATATAAAGTCTAAATATAGTGGATGAACCAAGTTGATCACAAATTACTCCATAAAGAGGGTAGCAAATTAGGCCTATTGCTGTAGCAATAAATGTGTCACAAACAACACTTCCAAGAAACAGAGCCAAGCTGCACTATTTCAAGCATTATATGTATATATATTCCATCCTAATCTAATTCCATAGTGACACAAAACAACATTTCCTCCTCTTCTCCAATCTCATTGTTTCCATTATATTTGGTGCTCAAATTGGAAAACACAAAGGTTTTAGCATGGCTGCACCATTGTCTGCTTGGCCTTGGGAATTCTTGGGCAACTACAAGGTACTTTGACACAAAAACATCAACATTTTTCTAGTTATAATCAAACTTTTCTTCCAAATCTTATGTGTTTCCTACTTGCAGCTTGCTGTTTATGGCCTTTTCCTGGGGAAAGCAATGTATAAAAGATACCAAGAAGAAGCCATGGATCAAATCAATTGGTGTCTTCACATCTTCATCATATGTATGTTAAGACTCTTTGTACACCAGCTATGGAGTTCTTACAGCAGCATGCTGTTTCTCACGCGCAACCGACAGATTAACAAGCAAGGAGTTGATTTTAACCAGATTGACAAAGAATGGAACTGGTAATTCAAACACACTTCCTTAACTATTCTTGTTTATTGATAGAGTTGTTAAATTTCTATGTTTTTTGGTTAAATCAGGGATAATTTTGTTATACTTCAAGCTATCATTGCTGCTCTAGTGTTGTACATTTTCCCAACCTTTGAAACACCATCTGTTTGGAGCAAAAATGGGCTCACTGCTGCATTAGTCCTTCATGTAGCAGTCTCGGAGCCTCTTTTCTATACCGTGCACCGATGCTTTCACGGAGAATTTCTCTTCACACGCTACCATTCGCTCCACCACTCATCGCCCGTGCCACAGCCCCTTACCGGTATAATTCAATGCATAAAGTAGTTTACTTGAAAAAGATCTATAGTAATACTGATTTGGCTTTTACTATTGCAGCTGGGAATGCCACGTTTTTGGAGCATCTATTGCTGGCTGTTGTAGTTGCGGTGCCAATTATTGGTACTTTCGCGATAGGCCATGGATCGATAAGCTTGATCTACGCGTATGTTTTGGTGTTTGATTGCTTGAGATGTTTTGGACATTCCAATGTGGAGTTCATTCCTCATCAGATATTTGATGCAGCACCCTTCCTCAAATATCTACTCTACACTCCAACGTAATCGATTTTTTCGTGTCTCCAATCTTTACTTTGAGATTCTTGATGAGCCTCTTCTGGCTAGGATATGATTTGGTTTAAAAGATCTGATATTTTCTGCTAATTTATTAGGGGCTCCAACTCCAACTACTTTTTATTGTTCAATTCCATCAAAGGTTGAATCTTTTTACTGATATGTGCAGGTACCACAACCTCCATCATGTTGAGAAGGACTCAAACTATTGCCTTTTCATGCCTCTTTTTGATGCATTAGGCAACACATTGAACAAAAAATCATGGGAAGAGCAGAGGAAAAACAGTTTAAACTCAGGTCCCTTATAAAGATCCGAGCTTTTTTCGATTTCGAATGAATGGTACATGATCATTTAACTCTTGACACAATGCAGGTGTGAATGGGAGGGTTCCGGATTTTGTATTCCTGGCACACATAGTCGATATGTCGTCTGCTATGCACGCACCGTTTCTGGTCAGATCAATGGCCTCGTTGCCCTTCCACACGAGACTCTACTTGATCCCGTTGTGGCCCATCTCTTTCGCGGTGATGCTAGTCATGTGGGCTAAATCAAAGACATTCTTGGTCTCTTTCTACTACCTAAGGAACCGGCTGCACCAGACGTGGGTCGTTCCCCGGTTCGGATTTCAAGTAAGGACAATGTGGTGCAAGTTTGGTGTACTAAACATGAAATTGTAGACATGGCTAATGGGTGGTGTTGTGTGCATTGTGCAGTATTTCTTGCCATTTGCAGCAAAAGGCATCAATAGGAAGATTGAAGAGGCTATTCTTAGAGCTGACAGATTGGGAGTTAAAGTCATTAGCCTTGCTGCTTTGAATAAGGTCACTCTCCTCTCTCTCTTTTCCTTTCACTCAAGTCACAGACACATCCACATTCTAATATTGATTAAACTTTTAAGTGCAGAATGAGGCCCTCAACGGAGGCGGAGCGATCTTCGTGAAGAAACATCCGAACCTCAAGGTGCGCGTGGTGCACGGGAACACTCTGACAGCAGCTGTGATTCTTCGGGAACTCCCTCACGATGTAACCGAGGTGTTCTTAACCGGGGCAACTTCAAAATTGGGAAGAGCTATTGCTCTTTACCTCTGCAGAAAGGGAGTTAGAGTTCTTGTAAGTTTAAAGATGCATATTACATCTATTGGGATATGATTAGTTAATGATAACTGGCGACTATGTCAACAACCTACGTTATAGATGTCAACACGAAGATATTTGTATGCCAACTGAATGTAGTTGACATACGCATGTCTTCTGTTTGACATGTACATCTACTTGTGTACTAACACATCATCATCTACAGATGCTAACACTATCGACAGAGAGATTCCGAAAGATCCAGAAAGAGGCGTCGGCCGATTGCCAAAAGTACCTTGTGCAAGTAACCAAGTATCAAGCTGCACAAAACTGCAAAACATGGATAGTAGGGAAATGGATCACACATTCGGAGCAAAGATTCGCCCCTCCCGGGACGCACTTCCACCAGTTTGTCGTTCCGGCCACAAAGCCATATAGAAGGGACTGCACATACGGGAATCTCGCAGCCATGAGGCTACCGGAGGACGTTCAAGGGCTCGGATCGTGTGAGGTAATTGGTCTCAATTTCAACATTTTATGAAATGGAAAAGGGATAACATGTGTTTTTTGTGTTGTGTGCAGTACTCAATGGATAGAGGGATTGTGCATGCTTGCCATGCTGGTGGAGTGGTTCACTCACTTGAAGGATGGAAGCACAATGAGGTTGGAGCAATAGATGTTGACAGGATTGACTTGGTGTGGGAGGCTGCCATCAAGCATGGTTTTAAGCTCATCTCAGACACCAAACACAAGGATTAATTAGATTCTAGAGCACCAAATAATGTATACTATGAGGCAACATCTTCTTCTTGCTTTCTTTCACATGAACATCATCATTGCTTTCTTTCTTTTATAACAACTCCTTTCATTGATTGTATTAAGATTATGTTGTTCCACTAATTCTATCCTACATATACATTTTGGGGTTCAAACTTCATACCATCCCTCCTCAGTGAATTTGAAAATGTACATATAATATAGTATACTCTATAAATATAATTCCTACTCTATTAGTTGACTTCAAATCGTAGCACAGTCGGCTGCGTGGAGCTGTGGTGACCTTGAGGTCACGGATTCAAATCCCGCAACTGCTAGGAGACATTTGGCTTTAATCCGCAAAACTGGTCGAACAAGATTAGTCGGATTTGTTTCGGCCTTTATCCGCAAACCCGATCAGATTTGGTTGGTTTAGGCCTTAATCCTCAAACTCAGTCGAGCAAGATTAGTCGAATTTGGGAGTCGGATTTGTTTCGACCCTTAACAGCAAACCCACTCAGATTTGGAAGATTTTCAGTTTCGGCCTTAATCCGCAAACTCAGTCGAGCAAGATAAGTCGAATTTGGGAGACTCAGGATTAGTCGGATTTGGGAGACTTTCAAGATTAGTCAGATTTGTTTCGGCCTTAATTGACAAACCCGGTCACATTTGGGAGATTCTCGGTTTCGGCTTCAATCCGCAAACTCAGTCGAGCTAGATTAGTCGAATTTAGGAGACTCGGGATTAGTCGGATTTGGGAGACTTTCAATTTCGGCCTTAATCTGGAAACCCGATCAAGCAAGATCAGTCTAATTTGAAAGGCTTTCGATCTTAATTTACAAATCTGATCGAACAAGATAAGTCGGATTTGAGAGACTTTCAATCTTAATCCGCAAACTCTATTGAACAGAATGAATCGGGGTTCAGTGCACGGTTAAGAAAACGGTAATTTTGTGAATTTCATGATTCAGAAAAGTAAAAGATGCCAAAACGGCGTCGCTGCTGTGAGGATTGGAATGAGTGATTTCTCGATTCAGTCTCACACCGCACCGCCATTGAAAAAGTACACGTTTCGCCATTTGCGTGTCAATCACCGCACAAAAACTCAAAACCTATAGTCTCTCCTCTCTCCCTCAACCTCTCTTCGTCACTTAGCTGCTACAGAAAAATGGCGAAGAAACTCGTTAATCGCTGGAAGAAGAAGCCAGCAAAACGAATCAGCAAAAGGAGGAAACTCAAATCGGCGTTGAAGATGATCTTCAATTATATGAAATCGGACGATTACATGTTTGCGCCGTTGATCAGCCCTCAATCCACTCCCTCGCCTTCCCCTGTTTCTCCAGGTACATTCATCTCTAACCAATTCATATCTTCTGCAAAATTGTTTCATCCAATTTGTGTAAGCAGATGAAGTCTCCATGGACGAGAAATTGGTGGAGGATTATCTGAAATGTGATGCATACATGTATGCCCCCTTAGTTGTTGACCAGGGTACAACAATTCCTTCTTCAGGTACAACATACATTTCCCCTGTTTGATTTAATTGGAGGAAACGTGATAGAAATACTTATGGTTTAAGTCGATTTATTGCTGGATCAGTTAAATTTGGCCTACCGTCGATAACACGCTGATACACTCTTAATACCGTAATACCATGATAGAAATTCGTAGTTCAGTACCACCACAGACATCCATATGGTTAAAACAATTGATGATAGGAGTCAGGGTAGACGCAAATATAATTATCGATATGGGCTGAGATTTCTAAATTTTGTCTTGATGCAGCTTGATGTGTATTTCTGAGTAATTTAGATAATTTGCAGGGGCTTTTGCATTATAACTTACACTAAACTTGACTAAATTTCAAAAAAGTTTAATAGAGAAAAGTAAAACAAATGATTTCATTGAGGGCTTAAGCCCCTCTCCCTTTCACTTTGGGTCTCCCCATGGGAGGAGTAGCTTATTAGACTTATATTGTGGTTTCAGTTCTCTATTTGTACTCTGCTATATTATTATATTTATATTTATTTTTCTTTCATTTGCCAAGAAAATGCAGGTACTAAAGGCATAGTAACGAGCCCTAGAGATGTCCTAAGGCGAAGATGGATTGTTGTTGATCATAGCCTTTTGCAATCGGAAAGAGTTAAGCATGTACATCGCGAAGGTTGAATTTCCACTCTAGCTCTGGTTTCATCTTTTGTGTGTGTGTTTATGTGGTGGTTTTCTTTTGCTTCTATCATAACCTCTAGGCTAGCTGCACTTGGTTGGTTTATTACAAACATAAGGCGTGTGGATCTAGTAATAGGATGATTATGGAAACTTTGATGGTGATTGCAGGAGAAGAGTTGTCACAGAAAGCCGAGCAAACTGAGAATGGTGGCTCATACATAGCTCACTTTGTCCACCCATAATGCTACCATGTAATAGATTTACTCTACTTTGGTTTGGCATGTCTCAACTAATTAGCTTATTACAAGTAGATGCTACTTCAATTACTATAATAAAACCCTTCAAAACATACTTCAACAAATATCATGGTCTTTACAAGACTTCTAGCGAACCATCTTACCTCTTTACTGAGCAAAAATTTAGTTGTCAAGGCATACCACATGGCAATGTGATGTGGTATGTCCCACTAATAATACTTTGACAAATGGATTTATAGAAGTCTAACTAAATACTTTCATCTTTTTCTAAAAATGGACATTATTATAAAATTCGAAAACTATCCAAAAATTAAGAGTACTTATATTTAATATAATGAATGCATTTATATTTGACCAAAATACTTGCACTATGAACTAGCAAAATTTATTTCGTCCTTTTATATTTCTAATTCTAAGAATAATTTAATAAACAAAATATATGTAGTAATTAACTTATTATATTTTGATTTTTAGAGTTTTTTATGGTATGTCAATGATAATTTAATATAATAAAATTAACTTTTATGTCATTTTCTTATTATTAGCTACTTATATATTTAATATAATTATTCATATAGTCTTTAACAATGGTAAAATAAGTATAAAAATGAAACTATATAATCAATCATAGTTACATACGTTTAATATAATGCTAACAAATTTTATTTATGATTTAGTTTAAGGTTATGGTAATCATTTGTAATTTTTTGCATACATATAAAACAAGAAATAAAGTAAACAACAAATTTAAGTTAGCATTACACTAACTGTGCGAAAAATCACAAATAAAAAATGTAACTATAAATTAAATTATAAATAAAATTCAGTGGCATTACATTAACTATGCGAAATTAGGAATAATTATATAGTTTCATTTTTATATTATTTTACCATTGCACATATATGAATAATTATACTATTAAACATAAAGGTGGCAAATGACCTTAATTTTGTTATATTAAATACTCGTCGCATTCTTATTGACAACTAATTTGGTAACAAAATATATAAGTGTGTTATACATGTATTCATTATATAGGTGGTATTAATTTTTGGACTTTCCAAATTTTATAATAATGTCCATTTTTAGAAAAGGATGAAAGTATTTAGTTGGACTTCTATAAATCCATTTGTCAAAGTATTATTAGTGGGACATACCATATCACATTGCCATGTGGTATGCCTTGACCACTAAATTTTTGCTCCATCTTTACTTGCAACAAAGAAAATACAAATGATATAAATAATTTGCATTATTTTATCTCCTCTCTTGAGATTTCAACTAGCTTCTTTTTTATTTATCTACCACACATAAATGCTGGGTTTAAATGAGGATATGGAGTTAGGTTGTTAATCAATAAATGGCCCGATCCAACTCTGGCATGAAAATGTATTAAATGAATTTTTGGTCAGTCTGGGAGCGCACTAGGGGTCCAGTGTAGCTTTATTTCGATGATGCACTTTATAAGAAAAAAAGTGATACTCCACCTCTTTTGAGTTAAATGTCACATGGGTGATGGCGTGAGATTAGTAAAAAGTATTACTCCCTCTCGCTTTATCTCAATTACTTTTGAGCACTCATTTTGTAAAAATAATAATAAATAGTTAAAGTAGATATGATAAATTAAAAGAGAGAATAATATAGATTGAGACTGCTAAAGCGGGACGAAGGGAGTATCATTTTGTGTGTTAAGTGAAGAGAAAAAATAGTAAGTAGTAGTAATAGTATATTTTTATACTCAGTGAGAGAAATAATTTTAAAAAAGAAAATATGACATTTTTTGTTAGATAACTTAAAAAATAGAAGTATAAGGTCTAATATGGGATGGATAGAGTACTATACACTCATTCATTGAGTCCTAACATCTTTTGTTAGATAACTTAAAAAACGAAAGTATAAGGTCTAATATGGGAAGGATAGAGTACTATACACTCATTCGTTGAGTCCTATTCTAACATCTTTTGTTAGATAACTTAAAAAAAAGAAATTATAAGGTCTAATATGGGATGGATAGAGTACTATACACTCATTCGTTGAGACCTATTCTAACATCTTTTATTAGATAACTTAAAAAACGAAACTATAAGGTCTAACATGGGATGGATAGAGTACTATACACTCATTCGTTGAGACCTATTCTGTTCTTGTCATTCTATTTTCACTGAGTTACTCTTTAACTATTTTGTTCTTGTCACTCTATTTTCATTGAGTTACTCTTTAACAGAAATACACTCATTTAATTCTCTATTCTATTTTTATTCTATTTTTGTCTGAACGTCTTTTGTTTTATTTTCTCTTATATTTTATTTTTTCTTATATAACTCATTAATATTTATATTATTTTTTAAATACGTCTCAACTTCAGTAATTACGATAAGATGATTGGAGCAGTACTTCTTTTGTAAGTATATCTTCTCTGGAAAGATGAATGGTACTAAAAAATAGACAAAATTTGAATGAACACGAATTTTAATGCACAATTGGTAAAGTAAGAGAGAAACAGAAATAGAAGAAAAAAGTGATTGAAATATTGTTAGTGGAGAATGACTAAAAAATAGAAAAAAATTGAATCAACACGAATTTTAATGCACAATTGGTAAAGTAAGAGAGAAAGAGAAATAGAAGAAAAAAGTGATTGGAATATTGTTAGCGGAGAATGAGTCATTCTCCATAACAATATTCCAATCACTTTTTAGTGGATGTCAATCGGGCCGGCCCTACTCGGGTTGGGGGTCAATCGGATTGTGATTTCTTTCGGGTTGTAAAAGTTCAACTCTAACCTTAAAAGCTCGGGTTTCGGTCTAGCCCATCGGGTTGCAACCGATAAGATTAACAAGCGTTCAATCCAATAAATAATGACGAAAATTAGTTATATTCATAAAATGTGAAATATTTAGTTATGATCATTTGAGATATATGCTTAAACTCAATTATAAACATGATTAAATACTAATATTTGAGATATTTCATGAAATTTGAATGCATATTTTAGAAATTTAAATATTTTTTAAGTGAAATTGAAGTTTTTAATTTATTTATCAATTATTGTATTAGTAAAAATTTAATATATAATTTGTGTATTTAATATAAAATTTAAAGTTATTTTTTGTAGATATTTATATTATAAAATTAATTAATGAAGTGTCGAATTAGGAGTAAAAAAATAGAATAATAGAATTTTATCAAATTTTCGGGCCAGCTCATCGGGTTTTCGGGTCTGGCCCTAACAGGTTACGGGTTAATCGGGTGCGGACTAATCGGGTTTTAATTTTATCGGGCTAGAAATTTCCGGCCCTAACCCTATAAATTTGGCGGGCTATTCGGGTCAGCCCACAGGTTGCGGGCTACACTGACATTCCTAAGAATGAGATCCACCTCATTAGAGAGAAAAAATTCCCTCACATAAAATTGATTTATTCTTAGAGCATCCACATCCGTGCTCTTGCTAACGATATTAAAATGCATTAAAATTACCCGGAATACTATTACAAATTATATAAAAATTAAAAATTAAACTCCTAAAAAATAAAAATTACATAATTAAAGGCTAAAAATACCCCCGTGGAAGACTATTCATCCAGCTCTACTCCCAATGTTCTTTGGAGATCTTGTATCATTGCCACATGCGATCGAAGTTTCTCGGGGGTCATAGTTTACCTATCGGCCAAATTGAGTTGGGCTGGGGGGTTGAGGTGGCACAAAGGGAGCGAGAGCGGGAGCGGGGGAGGATGGAGTCGCGGTGCGACGGCGGTTGGCCGTCGACTTCTTCCTTCCTTGCGACCGGTATTGGAAACTACTCGGACCGGCGTCGGGGCTACCCAAGTTACCTCCGGCGAGCTGGGTGGACACCTCATTGGAGCCGGCGTCGGATTGGGATACCGACCTCGACCGTTTGCTGGAGGAGGTAGAGGAGAATGATACACCTCCCATATACTTCGGATGCACACGCACCTCCTGCCAAACATTGAGGTACTTGAACGGTTTGTAGTGTTGGGATTGGTAGGTCGCCAACGCGGCACTGATGATGTCGACCTCGCTTCTGCCGCTCCCCGCCGACCGCTCTTCCTGGAGGTAATACCCCTGAAACTTTTGGATTTCTTCGTTGGCTCTGTATATGGCATTGCGCACCATACTCTCGTTGCGCTCGATTGTTTCAGACGGCCGGTTTTGATTGTACCGGCGACAGATGCGCCAACAAAAATGGTCCCCGGATTGGTTCGTGCCAATCTCCGGAACTTCGGAGATAGACAAAAACGCTTTGAATAATTGATCCATCTCCCCCGGAGTGTACGGGGTGCGGACACCACTAGTAGGAAGATGAGGAGTTTGAGAGCTGCCGCTCCCTCCCGCTCTAGGTACGGGTGGTTCGGGTGCCCACCCGTATTGCCCATCGGGGGCATCTTGGTCGTCCACCGGGTAAGGCCGATAGCCACCCGGAGCTTGCGAACTTTGGGTTTGAGGAGGGGCCGAAAATTCCATTTCCGGACTAGGAAATGGTTGCGAGCCGAACCATTCGTGGTTCCAACCGCGGGAGCCGGAGGGGTGATCGCCGGAGCCGGACATTTTTTTGTTGTAAGAGTGAAAGAAAGATTGAGAATTGTAAGAATGGAAATGAGAGAATTTAGATGAGAATTGTGTAGTGTAGTGTGAAATTTTTTATGTGGAAGTGAGGGTATTTATAGATGAAAATGTGAATTTTTGGGGAAAAAATTAAAAAATAAATTAAAAGTGGGGAGAAAATGGATATAATTTTTTGGGAAGTGGGAAATTATTATTTTTATTTTTAATCGGATTTTTTAATTAAAATCCAATTTTTTTTTAAAAAAAGGAAATTCCAACGGTATTGCCGTTGGCCAATCAGGCGCTGACACGTGTGCTGCTCGCTGGCACGGACGTGCTCGATGCATCGAGCTGCGCCGCGCCAGCGGCAAGAGTGCAACAGTGAGCAGGCGGTGCCGCGCCGCTGGCACGGACGGACGGACGCACCGCTGCAGATGCTCTTAGGACATCCAAAAATGGCAAATGTGTTCTATTTTAAAGAGATGGAGGGAGTACTTTCTATCTTTTCTAGTTTGCGAGTTCATCATTATTAGTAACTAGTACCACACCTGTGCAATATGTTGTATTTCCTTCAAAAGTAAGTATATTAATATAGAATTATATCGTAATTGGATGATGAGATTTATAGTTGTTGGAATTGAAACTAGAAAAATAACATATAACTGTCCCACATCGGTGTTAAAAGAAAACTGAAACGAGCATATAAATTCCATGGGTCACTCCTCCTATCACCAATTGGTTTTAGGATGAAACCCATGGATTTCTATCATGGTATCAGAGCGGGTCGCCGACTGTGGGTCAAATTTAACTGACCCAGCAGTATATCTGGGCTAAAACCGAAAAAATGACTGACCCAACAGTATATTTGGGCTTAAAATTTGGGCCAGTGGTCCAACCGATCGGAAAAAAAATTGGGTCAGTTGTCCAATCGATCAAAAAAAAGGTCCAACCCCTCCAAGTTCGCCTTGAAGGGTCTGAGGGAGGGTGTTGGCAATTGAAACTAGAAAAATAACATATAAATGTCCCTCATCGGTTTTAAAAGAAAACTGAAACTAGTATATAAATCACATGGGCCACTCCTCCTATCACCAATTGGTTTTAGGAAAGCTCTTTGTGTACACCAGTGTGGGATATTATTATATTCATTTTTATGTTCCAATTGCCAACACCATCTCTCAAACCCTTCAAGGTGAATCTTGGAGGGGTTGGACTTTTTTATGATCGATTGGACAATCGGCCCAATCTTTTTTTCGATCGGTTGGACCACTGGTCCAAATTTTCAGCCCAGTTATACTGCTGGGTCAGTCATTTTTTCGGTTTCAGCTCAGATATACTGCTGGGTCAGTTAAATATGACCCACAGTCGGCGATCCGCTGATACCATGATAGAAATCCATGGGTTCCATCCTAAAACTAATTGGTGATAGGAGGAGAGGCCCATGAAACTTATATAGTGGATTAAGCTCTTTGTGTACACCGATGTGAGATATTATTATATTCATTTTTATGTTCCAATTGCCAACAATAGTTTTTAAATGTATTATACATACAGTTGAGTTTCATATAATTCTTGGATATTATTATTATTGAAGGATTAGTTAGGAAATTAGAATATTTTGTAAAGTGAAAACACTTTAAATATATGTGTACAGGACTAATTTAAATGTAGGCTTATCTACTATAATATTTATAAATTTGAGAATAAAATCTAATGCACATATGATTATTTCCAATAATGTACTACTATAATAATGCGCAATGCTAGAACATACATGTTTCTGATAATGATTTTCTGATAAATGTACATAATGCAAAATAAGAACTTAATTCTCATGGTCCCATCAAATTCCATTCTGTTTTCAATTTAGTTTATCAGAATCAGTTACATGTAAATGTTGAAAATTAGATTGCGTTACTTACTGTTACCATTGCTAATTAACAAAATTTAGTGAATGATGACCACCACAACCTCAACAGAAAAAAAGAAGCAAATACGAATAGAAAAAAATATAATGAAAACTCACAAAAAAATACTAACAATTGTTCCTTCTTTGTTGCAACTTTTGGCTACGATGACATAAAAAATACCCTACAAGACTACAATTGTTACCAATATATTGGACCCCCAACCGCAAAATCATGCGTCCGCCACTGAGTGTAGTGTAATAGTTTAAGTTGTAAATAAAATGATATGTAGGGGTAATGTGTTGTTTAGCTATTTTAAAATTAGAAAGTCCATACTTTCTAGAGACGAAAGAAATAGTTTATATTTTTCAGGAACAAAGGAAGTAATAGGTCTGCAAATTTAATCCGCGGGTTTCGCGTATACCCGACCCCGACCCAATACCCGACAGGTGTCGGGTACCCGAAACCTGAAATTATGGGTTCGGGTACGGGTTTGGATAAAAAATGTTAGAATTTTTCGGGTTTAGGGTACCCGAAACCCGTATTAGGGTACCCGACTAATACCCGATTAAACCAGATTAATTATGTATCTGTGATAAATATTTTTATTTAATATAGGGCCATAGGCCCGTAGGGCAAATCTAGGGTAAATTTATTTAATCTTTTTTATTTTTCAATTTATGGCAAAAATTTCTTTATTTTAAAATTAAGTATTGTCTGTCTATTTGACTATTTGTCTAAGGGTAAGTATTCCCTGACAACGTTGCCAAAAACTAGATGCACTATTTTGCTCACTACAACTACTTGCAAGTATAACAAAGTAGGAATAGTATAACTAAGGGTAAGCACACGGTTGTCGTACTCAGGGAATGCTATCATAGATTGACAATCTAATATTAGACATATATCACTATTTGGAAATACGGTGGTTTGGGTTATCACAAAATAAAACATAAAGAAGATAAAATCCAATGTAAGAATCTTGTATTCTCTAGTCTTCTCTAGAATCCAAGCTTCAAACTCCAAGTATGGTGGAAAGATGTACAACAATGGACATAAACTCTCAATTTATCTCTCTAGTATAGAATGCAGCCAAAGGTTACTTTGATGAAGGTTTAGGGGGTATATATAGCCTTCAAGTCGTGCTCCTCAATTTGGTATATCTTCTATCCCAACAAGGTAAGTCTTGGAGAGAAAAATAAGTTAAATAATGTGCTGCCCAACTCCAACGGGTTGCTAGACAGGTTCTAGCGGACCGCTACCAAGTCTGTGATCTCTCAGGACAACTTCGAACGGGTCGCTGGTCGTGTTCTTCTTCCAAACCCAAATTCTGAGGTGAACCGTTGCTTCTTCGCCGATCGATGAGCTCCGGCGACCGCTAGGTGAGGCCCAGTAGGCCGTTGGATGGCTCTTTCCTCCAGACTTCTGACTTTGACTATTTTATACCCCCTCCGTTCCACAGTAGTGAAGACATTTATTTCATGCACTGAGATTAAGAAAAAAATTTGTAATGTATTAAATAAAAAGATAATAAAGTAGAAGTGAGGAAAAAGTAGTGGGATTAAAGTAAGAGAGAGGAAAAAGTAAGAGTAAGAAATGTGTTAGTTTTACCAAAAAAGGAAATGACTCTACTACCATGGAATGCCCAAAATGGAAAAATAACTCTATTACTACGGAACAAATGGAGTATCTCTTAAGACTCTATTTTACACATTTCTCACAAAACACGTCAATACCAAAATATATAAAATATGCAATAAACAAACATGTAATGCAACTTCGACACTCAAAATGGATCAAATAATATCCTTAAAATAGTGCAAAATCCGAGCATATCATATATAAATCCTCTGTCGATTCCCCCTCACGAGATTGAACAAAATAAATGAAATCTTAGGGTTAGAGAAAAAGATGGATGAATTAGGATTAGAGAAGAGAGGTAGGAGCCTTGAAGGCTTCCCAACTTTTGAAGCTCCTAAATTGATAAATAATGAATTAGGTTATGAAGTATATATGAGCTTGGAAAATGTTTGGACATGGTAAATTTCGAGGCCTGCCATAAATAGAATAGATTTAGCTTCACAAGGTAATATTTTATTTCCTTCCTTAAATTTAGCCTAAAGTTCCCTTAGCTTTGACTACACAACGCAACGTTAATAGAATGATCATAACTTTATCTACATAACTCCAATTAAGACTTGCAAGAAACTTACGTGAGGATATTTCAAAGTAGAAAAAACAGAAGGTTTGCATTAAACATTGATTGGACTTCAAAAATGTCGGGAAGATCGGTTCGAACTAAGGCTGTTGCGCATCTCCATACATTCAACGTACCACTGACTCCATCTCAGCGACCAGCTGAGTTCTTTCATGATTCTTCATGGATAGCTCAGGGACCGCTGAATCTTCTACCGCGCCCGGTGATGCACTTTAGAGGCCGCTATTTGATGTCGGTGGACCGCTGATCCCTCGTTGGGTCAGGATTTTAGTGTTGACTATTTTGTACATTTTTCTATGTCTTTTTCGTTTCTCAACAAACACGTCAAAATACAAAAATGTACTCCCTCCTTCCATGAAAAGTATGAATATTTGAATGCGCACGGATTTTAATGTATAATAAGTAAAGTAAGAGAGATGTAGAGAAAAGACAGTGGACGTAGTGTTAGTGAAGAGTGAGGTCCATTATTATTAGTGTACTTAGAATTCCAAAATGAGAACGTTCATAGTGACGGAGTAAAAAAGAAAATAGTTCATACTTTTAACGGACGAATGAAGTGTAAAATATTCAATTTAAGAACATAATTTGCATGATTGACATTCAAAACGAGCCGTGCCGTGAACTTAGATATAGGGAGCGCGTCACACGCCCCCTACACGTGTAGACCGATCGGTAGTCCTCTAGTTACAAAAGTTCTTTTAGTCGATATCTAGTAGAAGTAGGCAACGCGCCACACGCGCCCCCCATACTTGGCCCGCTGGTAATGAGCGGTGACGCCCACTCGCTGGCCTACAAGTTGACTCCGTAAAATATTTGTTTTAATTTTTTCCAATTCGGAAAAATAAAAAAATTAATTAAATTTCTCCATTTCCGCTAATCCTCCGTCTTCAACGGTTGTGTTAGAGGCAGTCGACAACTATTGCTTATGGATTTGACATCAGTTTTCCGGGTCCGCGGACCAAACAATGAAATCAATGTCCATAGCTAATCCCCCATCTTCAATCAAGTTTTAGACGGTAAAACATCGTCGATAGTCTTCACGGCCAACAATTCACAATACAACATTGGTATTATCTCGTCGATAGTATCTATCCGAGGTGTCTGACGATCGTAAAGACGCTCAACATGCCGCACGACCCCAAACGGGTTATTTTTAGCAAAAGGCTGCTCGGAAAGATGTTGAAAGAGTGTTCTAGGTTTCACAAGCATGGTTCGCAATTATCAAAGCATCGAGATGTTCTTGGTTTGTGAAAAACCTCACTGACATCATATATGCGTGTATTGTCATGCACAACATGATAGTTGAAGACAGAGGTCTGGCTGCTGAAGATTGGTTCGACAATGAAACCCCCGGGCACTCCACTGAAAGCAGTCTGACACGTCGGGGTGTACAAGAATAAATAAATGACCGATTACCGCTCCAGGCAATGACGCGCGATTCCGTCATTCACACCCAACTCCAGAAAGATCTAATCGAACATATTTTGGACAAATTTTGGCAACCATTAGCCGATTTTTCATAAATCCTTCGATTTTAGTTTTATCAATTAAAATAAATTATGACTTTAGGGTTTAAATTATGTAATTTCGATTTTTTCAACAAAATACTCTCTCCGTCCCAGATAGTTTGTCTCATTTTTCCATTTCGGTCTGTTCCACATAGTTTGTCCCATTTCACTTTTTACCATTTTTGGTAGTGGACCTCATATTCCACTAACTCATTCCTATTCATATTTTATTATAAAACTAATATATAAAAGTAGGACCCACATTCCACTAACTTTTTCAACTCACTTTGCATTACATTTTTTAAAACTCGTATCCGGTCAAAGTGAGACAAACTATCTGGGACGGAGGGAGTATCTATTTTTATAATTTTAAAATAATATTTAATCTAAACTTAAATTAAATTTGTTGGAAAAAAAAAAATAAAATAAAATGGTGGAACCTTTAAAATAATATTAAGAGGTGGAACCTTTAAATTTGTTGAATTTTGATGAAGAGATAGAATAGGGTTGTTGTCTCTTTGTCTCTTGAATCTATAACTGGTATGGGATTAAAAGGAAAAGATGGATAAGATAGGTTTGATGATGGCTTTAAAACACAACGACGGCCTCTCTTTTCCCGAAGTTCTCTTTCTAGGATTTTGCAACTGTACACTTTTCTTATTTTCAAAGTTGATCAACAATAATGTTTTTTCCATATTTCTCTCATTTCCCCTCTAATATTCTATGATTTATGTGGAGATGAAGTTCCGTACGTGGGGTCGGGAGGCAGAGCAGCGTGGGTCGACTGGCCGTATGGACCTTCCCAACTGCACTCACCGACCGGCTGCGGGGTCGGCCAACCCCACTCAATCCCGCCTGGATCCGGCATTGTTATAACAAGAAAATTGATCAAATCACTATACTTTAAATTCATATATATAATATTTATATAAATAAAATTTTATCTATAATGTTTATATGATTAAAATATACATGCAACCTAATGTAGTTAGAACAAATTAGAATGTCGTGATGTCACTTAAGAACCGATATATCCATAATTGACGTATACTAGGAAATATACTACTCCATCCGTCCTAGTTCAAGTAATTGAATTTTTTTATTGCCGTTGTTTTGTGAAGATGATAATGCATAGTTAAAATGAAGAAAAAGTAAAGTAAGAGAGAATAATATAGAAGAGAGTCGTATTCACATTATTCTCTTACTTCTTTATTTTTCTCTCAACTTTAATTATTTATTTTCCCTTAACACGAGCCGAAAAACAGTCAATCACTTGAGATGGAACAGAGGGGTATTAAACAACTAAGAAATTTTATGAGTTTTACATTCAAGGTTCAAGTCGGTGGAAAATTTAAAAATTTGGCTAATATTGGTGATATTAGTGACCAATTAAAAGGAAGATTTCGGTTTTCTTAATTTCGGACAACTAAATTACTAAATCAACTTATTCCAAGAAGTTTTTTTTACACACACATACATCGGAGTTCGTGATACATTTGGCAAGCTAACTAGCCCTTCCCAACCCTCGTGGCTCGTGAACTAGCCTCCCTCCAGCCGGATTCGGTCTCGTGAACTAGCCTTGGTCAGGCTCGTAGACCAGCCACCCTCCGACGGGTTCGGCCCGTAGACCAGCACTGTCCCGGACGGGTCAAGGCTCATCAGCTTGCCAAGTCCCAAGGCATAGGATTAGAAGTGTAACGCAATATAAATATTGCACGCACATGCATGCATATACTCATGATATGTCATTACATACATATTCTGTATAGCTGTATATGTAAATATGTGGCGCAACTTGATGTGGTTTTTGACATGATTGTAGGTAGTAGTGTTGCCCACGGTTCGGAACCGGACGGTTCCGGTTCGGAACCGCCGGTTCCGGTTTGGTCGAAGGCGGAACCGGAACCGGACCGAGAGGCTATTTCACGGTTCCGGTTCCGGTTCCGGTTCAAAAACCGGCGCGGTTCCGGTTCCGGTTTGGAACCGCCGGTTTTTCCGGCGGTTTAGGCGGTTCCGGTTCGGAACCGGCGGTTTCGCGGTTTGAATTTTTTTTTTTTTTTTTTAATTTGAAATTTGGATTTATACAACAATTTGGAACAAGAGTACAAGACAATGTATAATTCAAATAGAAATACGACGAATAAGGAGAAAATGATATCAATTTTATTGAGTTTGAGTTGTAACGGACAACGATACATTACAATTTACAATACATATACATCTACAACTACAAGTATACAACATACAACAATGTAATATAATTTACAAGTGTCGTCGGACTCGGGAACGTAAATAAAAAAAAAAACATGAAATGGGGAGGAAAAAATTGAAAAGGGCTTGAGCTCAACTTAAACTTTCAAAGTTAAACTTTTCAAATTTAAGTTGAGTTGCCTACGTATCCACAATTTTATTGAGGAATCAAAGCCCACGTAGTTCTCCGGATGAAGACATATTGCTATGTAGAAATGTAGAAATATGGAATAATATATATTTTTTTATTTTAGCAATTGAGAAAGAAAGACAACTTATAGAACTATGGGAACAAGTATAAGTGTATAACAATGCGTAATAAGAGTAGCACTTGCGTAATTAAATGGAAGCACAATAGCACAAATGAGAAATTGGAGACAAAGAGAGGGAATTGAGAGATTGAAGAGAGAAACTCTTATGGAAGAATTCGAATTTGAAAAAAAAAAATTTGAATTTTCGGAAAACCGGCGGTTTTGGCGGAAAACCGCCGGAACCGCCGGTTTCCGGGCAAAACCGCCGGTTTTCACGGTTAACCGCCGGTTAACCGCCAAAAAACCGCCGAAACCGGCCGGTTTTGCAGCTGAAAAGCTGCCGCCGTCGGCCCCATCCCGATGCCTTGATATACGCGCCCGAACCGGTGGTTCCGCTGGTTAACCGCCGGTTCCGAACCGTCCCGAACCGCCGGTTCGGTGACGGTTCCGGTTCGGAATATCTTGAACCTGAACCGGACCGCGACCCGAATTGCGACGGTTCCGGTTCGGGAAAATTGTCACGGTTCCGGTTCGGAACCGGAACCGCCGATTCCGGTTCGGCGGTTAACCGCCGGAACCGGAACCGGTGGGCATCTCTAGTAGGTAGTGGTGAAGAAATGATAGCTATCGCTGATGGATAGATAGTGAAAGGGTATTGCTATCTCAAACTAGAGGGCCTCAAGAATTAATGAGGCACACGTGCATGGCTTCTTCATAGATTCTTGAGGGCTACGTCAATTTCATGCATCTTTTAACACTCAATCTGTCCACCAAAAAATAGATAATATTTGAATCAGTACATATTCTAATGTACAATTGGTAAAGTAAGACTCCGTCCATAATAAAAAATAGATAACATTTGAATCAGCACAGATTTTAATGTACAATTGGTAAATTAAAAGAGATGGAAAAAAAAGTGATTGAAGTATTGTTAGTGATGAATGTGACATGCCTCGTTAGAGAGAGAAAAGTTCGTTAAATAGAACTGGTCTATTTTTAAGGAACATCCCAAAATGGCAAATATGATCTATTTTTAAGGTACGGAGAGAGTGTTATTTTTATATGCTCTTCCATCAATGGTCTTTATCTTAAGTAGGCCAAACATGTGGTTGTTCCCATTGGGTCTTTCCGATTTATGTTAGAATTCATGGTGTATACTCATTTCTGTCCTGTCAATACTTGGATGGAATAGCCTAATCGATGAGCAGTGTGATCGATTCATTTATTTATATTTTCTAAATTGTCAATACTCACAATCTTTTAAATTACAAGATCAATGAGGTTATATATTGAATGCTTTAGATCAGTACCTAGGCCTCCAGGAACTCGAATGCATCACTCATCCAAAATTCATCTGTCTTAAATGCATTCGTGCGGTTCTCCACAACAATTTTTTTGTGTACTCCCTCGGTCCCAAGGTAGGTGGAACATTTCTTTTAGGCACGAGATTTAAAAAATTTATTTGTTAAAAGTTAAAGTAAAGAGAGGACAGTAAGAGGGGAATAAAGTAAGAGAAATGAAGAGAGAGTAAAGTACGAGAGGGAATAACGTTTTTACCAAAAAATGAAATGATTCAACTATCTTGGGAAAAATAAAAAAGAAATATGACTCAACTACCTTGAGACGGAACGAGTTTAAGATAAGATTATAAATATAGGGGCGCGTTAAATTGAAACCACTCTCTTATACTCCCATCATATAGTGTGAGAAGTTTCTTTTGGGCACAATATTTAATAAAATTATATTTATTGAGTTAAGTGGAGACAATAAAGTATGAGAGAAGAAAAGGTCGGATCGGAGAGATAAAGAAAAAATAAGTAAGAAAGATAAAATTGTTGCTTATTGCTAAAAAAAATTAACACTTATGGTGGGACAACCCAAAATCATTTGATGTACATTTTCAACACTCAAACAAAATCTACCAACAATTTATTTGAACTAACACCACACTTATCATACTTCCTTCATCCCATTTTAAGTGAACTATTTTGATTTTTGAGATTTCTCATACTAAATGACACATTTCTAAAAACAGAAACATCACTTCTCTATTTTTCCCACTCTCTTACTTTTGTGTTTCCATTCACAAAACAACATTATATAAAATCTCGTGCCGAAATAGAAATGGTCCACTTAGAGTGGAACGGAGGGAGTATATCATTGAAGCGAGTTATTTTATCTTACTTAAGTTTATAAATGCTGAAATATACAGCGAATTCGAAGGGTCAACATTCATATTTGTTGGCAAATAATAACTAGGTTGAGCATGTGGCTCAAGTCTTGCTTAATTATAACTATTCGTGTCTTTCAATTAAGTGCTACTATTCCGTACAAGAGAACATTATTGGCTTATTATCTCGTCATCTAAAGAAATTAAAAGGTATTAATTCCATTCTAATATTCAAGACTAGGATAAAATTATTGACTCATTTAGAGATAAGATAGATGTCTAACTCAAACATATTAAACTAATTGTGTGATCAAATTATTTTATTTTGCTGTAAACCCACGTTCTTGTGGCATAAATGATCGCTACGTTTATCAATATAATTTAAGAAGTTAAAAAATATATAAATCGGCAACGCCTTAATTGAACGCATCTTATTTTTGTAGAATTAATATACGTGGATGTTGTATTGTCACATGGAAGGTTACAAATGTGAGGTTAAGATTGCATAAAAAAGTCATGAAAATATAATGGTATGTATTATAGGGAACTGATCAATTGTTAACTCACTCTCAAGTTGCTAACTACAACTAATTTAAGATTATAGGATTTTAGAAATCTAGTAGTCTAAAATTTGCCATGTGTAATTTTCGTTTTTATTAATTAAATCGGAATAGATAAAAAAAAACTACTAAATTAGGGTTTTGGATGAAAATGTGAATAAAGTGTTTTGAAAATATCAACACAATGCTTTGAGAATGTCAACACAATGCTTTGAGAATGTCAACACATTGCTTATGTCAACACAATGCTTTAAGAATGACATTCTACATGTATTATATTGACATATTTTATATACTATGTTGACATTTGTTACTGTACAAAAAAATTGAAAATTTTCAAAAAAAAATTCAAATTTTGACATCGGGACATATCCAAGTGAGATCTCGATAGAATCCTTATGAAATTATCTTTAATTGATATATGTTTGTGCGAAAAAATAATTTAAAGTTATGTGATATTCTTCAAAAGTTAGTTACAACTAATTTATTGTAAACTGACTTTAATATTCTGTCCAAAGCCTTTGTCCCAGCGGCAATGAGCTTAGACATTATTGTATGAGGTGCCGAGTTCGAGCCATCTTGACATCAGATGCAATTTTCTCCTTTCTATAGTATATATGAGTTTATTTGTAATTTCCTTGACATCAGATGCAATTTCCTCCTTTCTATAGTATATATGAGTTTATTTGTAATTTCCTTGACATCAGATGCAATTTCCTCATTTCTATAGTATATGAGTTTATTTGTAATTTCCTCCTTCATATAGGAGTTAATTTTAAAAAAAAACTAACTTTAATATTCTTATTGACGTTTTTTGTTGATCGTATTGACATTTCGGAGCTCATGATCTAGGCCTTGATTTGAATATCTAAGAGCTATTATTTAATTGTAGTTAGCAATTAAGTATTGAGTTAGCAATATAACACTCATCATGTATTATATATGCATAGTATATGAGTTTATTTGTAATTTCCTCCTTCATATATGAGTCAATTTAAAAAAAAAACTGACTTTAATATTCTTATTGACGTTTTTTGTTGATTGTATTGACATTTCATGGCTCATGATCTAGGCCTTGATTTGAATATCTAAGAGCTATTATTTAATTGTAGTTAGCAATTAAGTATTGAGTTAGCAATATAACACTCATCATGTATTATATATGCTGGGACGTAATCAAATGCAAACTCTATATATTATACAAATTCCAAATTATGATCTGAATCGTTAGATTTCAAGATTTAACGTCAACATATTATAAATAACGTAATATGGTCAACTAATTGATGTTGTGTTAACATTATTTGTCATCGTTGATATTAGTTTGAAGTTTGTAAAAAATAAAAATGAAGCATCCAACGCCGTAACGTCAACTTATCTTAAATTAGGGTTTTGACATGTGCCCGCATGTGCTGTCTTTCTCTCATTGGCCCACCACAATCCCCTTCTTTCTCCTCATAAATTGGCTTTATTACTACTTTCTTTTCTCCTCTCTTGCCCCTCTTTCCCAACTTACCTTTTGTTGAAGTTATTCGTTGGATCCCAACAAATATTTCAACTAGTTTTTTTCCACATTTTTTCTATCTGAACTCATGCCTGGATCTCTGCTTCTATACAGTTCACACGATGAAAGCAAGTTATGTACCTATTTATACTAGATAATAGCACTAATTTTGATATGTAGCTGACTATAGATATAAGTCACTCATCCTGATAAAAGATTTTATTTGGGTGGAGGATTATTCAAAAATATATAGATGAGACAGATTCTCACCAAGTTGATATGGGACAAGAATGAAGTTATTCCTACACTCCCTTGTACGTGTGGCACATCGTACTTTCACACACAAACAAAGAGGTCCGCATCGACCTGAGTATGCTCTTATACCATGTAGAAATAGGTCACTCATCACCTTAAATGACCTTATCAGAGAGCGTAATATCCAAGAATATGTAGATGAGACAGTATCATTACTAAGTCAGGCGTGGGACAAAGAAGGATGATTTTCCTTTTTAATTTTGATTTTAATTTTTAATTTTGGTTAATTTTATAGGTCATGTCTTCATGCAGGGTCTCTCATTTAATTTCTCATATCATAATATAGTAAATTAATTCTTCTTAATTATTCATAACCATAAAGTTTTAATTGACAGATCATCACTGAAAAGCGAATTCCTGGAAAAATGGAGAAAGGGGCTCCAAATAGGAAGAAATGATTCAACCATTATAGAGAGAAAAGACACCATCAAATTATCAGCAGATGTGGCCATCGCCGCAACCAGAAACGCCGCCACCCGCTGGCGCCGGGCGCTGCTGTGCGACGTCGTTTCCAAAAACCCGACCAACAAGCATGTCGTCGAGCAAATTTTAGGTCATAAATTGAAAAGCACTAGGCTGATCACCGCATGCAGCCGGAGAATTTTAAGACGGTGCTTCGGAAGCTTGTACCGGGCGGAGAAGAAATGGATGGGGTTTTGCTGCTTCAAGAAACGCTCGATTATATTGTCTTGCTACGAGCTCAGGTGGATGTCATGCGACGTCTTGCTTCCATCGCCTGATCATTTATCTGTTTATGCATTAAAACTCGTGCTGAACCCCAACGTTCTGTATGTCTACATCTCTTAGTTTTTATCATTTTTATTTTTGGATGTAAATATTGTGTGTGAGTGTGTTTGTATGTATAGACGAAGCCATGAAAGAGTATTCATGCCAATAACAATATTCATTAAATTTTGATATTTATGGGTAGGGGTTTTATTTCATTTCATGAAATGTTACAACATTTCAAAAAAATTGTTTTGAATTTTACTGCATTTGATTTGAAGTACATGCAAGTGTCTGTGGGATATAGATATCAAATGACCAAAAATGCATTTGGGCTGCCGTAAGAAATTTGCATATGTTTGGATGAATAAATTTGTAATTTGTATCCATCTATATCGATCTTATATAATGTTTTTCAATTAATAGTGTTATACTATGATTTTTTTGTTTTTGTTTTTGTTTTTGTTTTTTTATAGTGTTATACTATGATATCTTAGTTCAATTGCTCCATATAATAAGGAAAAAAAAAATATGTATGTGCGTTTTCGAATTTGCCATTGTGAAAATGACAATTATCATATTCCAACATATAGAAAAAAAATATGTATGTGCGTTTTCGAATTTGCGATTGTGCAAATGTTGTAATATTCCCACATATTGTATATAATGAAATATGTTGCAATGCAATTAGGATGTAATTAAAGGAAAAATTCTATTTTTGGTAATGCATGTTAATGGAATTTCATTTTAATGAAGCTCTTTAGTTGAATTTCGACTCAGGGAGTGACGCATAACAGTTATGCGTCGTTAATAGAGAGATGCATAAGAATTATGCGTCTTTATTTAGTGACGCATAAGCATTGTGTGTCTTTCCCTAGCGACGCAGAACACTTATGCGTCTTTCACTAGCGACGCATAACGCTTATGCGTCTTTCACTAGCGACGCATAACGCTTATGCGTCTTCCATCGCGTTTTAAAAACAGGCAGAAGCATCTCAGAAACAAACAGAGCAGAAGCAGCGAAGCGAACCAAGTGACGAAACCCTAGCAATTTCCGACGAATCCCAGCAATTTCCGCCGAATTTCCACCATTTTGCAACCATATTCCGGTAATTGTTCTTCAATTTGGCTACATACATCATTTATTGCTTGATTTGTGCATGTTTTCCGTAATTTAGCAAAATTAGGGTTTATGATGAAATTGATGGATTTTTGGTCAATTTTTGTTGTTTTGTTGCCTATAATTAGGGATTATGATGAAATTAGGGGTTATGATGAAATTGATAGAATTTTTGGTCGATTTTCCGTAATTTGTGTATTTCATATGCATATAATTTAGCAAAATTAGGGTTTATGATGAAATTGATGGATTTGTTGGTCGATTTTCCGTAATTTGTGTATTTCATATGCAAATAATTAAATCGGTAGAAGCAGTTGATTAAGTTTTTGTAATTGCGTCCCTTTTGTTGCCTAATTTGAATCTTGATTATGTCTCCAAATTGGAATATAGCTTGCCCTTGTCAATTGAAGTTGCAATTTAGTTAGATTGTTGAGTTTTTATGATAAAAATTGAATCTTGGGTGAATGTTTTGAAGTAGATGGCATCTGCAAGTTCCGAACAACAGTTATGTTATGGACCTGAGGATCCATCATTACTATTTCATCAAAACGAACACATTTCAGCCTCATTGTTGGCAAATGGCACAACAAATGTGTTGAGAGTTCGTAGGACGGAGAGTAAGGTTTGGGCAGTGCCAATACATGAAAATGTGATGTATTGGCTTGATGTATGGGGGTTCAGAGGCGTGGTTGAATGTGGGAGGCCGATGAGGATGGACAATGAGCTTATAACTGCCTTGATCGAGCGCTGGAGGCCTAAGACACATTGTTTCCACCTACCAGTTGGAGAAGTTACCGTAACCTTACAGGATGTGCAAAGCCTGTGGGGTTTGAGAGCAGACGGTCGTGTTTTCACTGGCCGTGACTACCCTATTGGATATGAAGATTGGCCCAGCAAGTGTCGAGATTTGTTGGGATGGATACCAGACGCAGAAACAGAAACGAAGCAGGGTGGTTTGTTGATGACATCTCTAATCCACCAAGCGACGATACCTTTGGTGATGGGCTGCATGAGTATGCATACATCCAAAGACCACGTATACATGCTCTGATCTTATTAGGGGGGCTTATTATACCGGACACCACAGGGTGCAAGGTCCCCTTTATGTGGTTAAATGCCTTTGACGATCCGGAAGAAATGGCTAATATCAGTTGGGGTAGTGCTACTTTAGCATTTCTGTATCATTATCTGTGCGAGGCTTCTGTAGGTAGACAGAAAAGAGATGTGGGTGGACCTATGGTTTTTTTGCAGCTGTGGGCGTGGGAAAGAATGCCTACATTGAGGCCAGCCTTCTTGATATCGCCTATGCACACGCCGTATACCCCGTGTGGAGCCAAGTAATGTTTTTTTTACATTAACTCACTTAATTATGTATTATTTTGGTAACTTTTGACATTAATTTTATGTTTAGGTGGCACGGAGTTACTGAAATTGGGAATGCTCCCGACATTCAGTAGCTCATTATCGTGATCAATTATCACTGATTCGTCCCGGCCAGGTGAAATTTATTTTTGTTGTCTTAGTTAATGAATTTACTATTGTATGAAATTAATTGTGATTTATTTATATTATGTTTTTGTAGTTTCTGTGGACACCGTATGGAGATTGTATCCTGCCTGATTACTGCATTGATTCGACTGCATCCTTCTTGTGCGATACTTATTTGGTGTGCTGGTCATTTGTCGAGGCACACGAGGCTGGACGTGTTTGCCGATAATCTAACCGCTACCAGCGTATTCCTCAGTACTGTGATAGGATGCTACATAATGCAGGACATTTGAGTAAAAGTCACCGCCGTGGGAGGAAGGGCGCTGATTGGGCTAAGGTACATAAGTTCTTAATTGATGAATGAGACTTGAGACACGACAGGTTCCAATCAACTTTTGACCATGCCACGGCGACCATGGATGGTCGCATTAATCCGAGCTATATGGCGTGGTACAATAGGATCACAGTGTCGTACCTAGTTCAACCTGTGACACAGTCAACTGTTGGGATGAACGAGTCAGCCTGTTATATGAAGAAAATGGTATGTTATGTTTTTTGTATATAAAAATGTATTTAGTTTGAAGTTTGTATAGATTGATTGTAATGATTTTGTATTTGTGTTATATAGGTTGAGACCCTTCAGGGGATATGGCATTTGACCTCTGAACATGACACAGACCCTCGGTTACGGCAGATTCGGGAAATGGCTGCTAAGACCCTTCGTACGATAAACCATACTAATGTGATGGAGTATCCAACTTTGCAACGGCGAAATGTGGTCATTCCTCCACGCCCACCAACTTTTCTTCGTCATGGACTGCCGGGTGTCCGGACGGGTGGGCACGGGATTACACGACAGCATAGGTTGTCGCAGCAGCCGCCGCCGCAACCTGAGTATGCGGTACATGAGCCCTTGAATCCGGAGTACAATCCCTCAGGATGGTCTCAATTGAGTGGTGCAAGCCACGAGCCCTCGCAACGGGGAACACGAGCATCATCTGATTCATTCTTTGGCGGTGGGTCTGATTGGGATGCAGCTCTACCTGGACGTGATCCATACTTTCAGAATTATCAATTTGTGGATCCCATGGGGGTAGAAGAGGGTCAGGAAGAAGAGGGCAGGGAAGAAGGGGGCGGGGAAGACGAGGGCGGGGAAGAAGATGATGAAGTTATATTTCGACCACCGACCGAGGGATCCTCACGACCAACTGTGAAGAGTTCATCAAGTAAGATTGGGAAGGCTATGCACAGTGTACTAAGGGGATTTTCAACAAGGAAGAACAAAGGGAAAGCTCCAACAAAGTTCACGCCTTCGGGGAAATAGGTTTTGGAGAAATGTTGGTATTTGTTTATATTGACTAAGGTTTTGGTCATATGTTGATATTTGAACATTGTTGATGGGTGAAACAAGTTTTGGGCATATGTTGGTTTTTGTTTATATTGACACATGTTTTGGTCACATATTTAAGGTGAAACAATATTCATCAGACATAACACCCGTCTACAAAAGTCAATAAAAATCATAATAAACATCATAATAACTGTCGACAACATCTCACAAATGTTGATACATAAACATAGTAACTATCAAATAAGATCAATCAAATAAGCCTCAAACACAAATATCAACAACATTCATCCTCGACGCCATGCCCTCTCTTATCAGCAGTTCCTGCAATTCAACATAAATTTCAATACAAAACATAACAGATCTCCAATTCACAAATCAATCGCAAATATATACCACGAATTTACTGAACAGCACCGGCTGAGCAATTTCTTTGGTCATGCCCCTCAATCCCGCAATTTCTGCAACGGCGGGAAGCTCTCGGTTCATCTTCCTCGCAGACATCTATTTGATTAAGTATCCTCCTTCTTCTAAACTCGGCCACGCGTTCTAGGAATCAACTGCTGAGGGGTGATGCGCAATTTCCATGAAGGTTCAACCCAATAATCTTCGTGTCTTGGTGCATCAAATGAAATTTGACCATAGTACTGTGATCTCCATGTACCTAGGTATTAGCTCTCATCTAGGAGGTCAATCATAACATGACCTCTGTCTCTAGCAACCGCACAAGCATGCGAACAAGGAATTCTCCACATTTGCCACTTACCACAACTGCAACTCGAATCCAAATACTTGACTATTTGAACATTGTTTCCCTTTGACACTCCTTTTTCTATTCTTCCTCGAGTTTGGACATGGTACTTCCCTGTATCCCGGTCAATGACAGTAATGTAATGTTTTCGCCCCTTTGAGTCATTCTTAGCAAGTCTGTCCCTCGCCCATGGGGTTAACTCACATTCGGTGTGTTTTATTGTTGTCTTCTTCTGCACCTACCATTGTACCATCCTCCAAAATGTCAAATCAACCAACGCTCTAATAGGAAACTCTCTCACACCCCTCAACACGTAGTTGTAGCACTCCGACATGTTTGTTGTGGCCACCCCCCACCTAAGTCCACCATCGTAGCACAGTGACCAACATTCTTTTGTAATCCTATTGAGCATTCGAACCGCACCACTGTTGACATCATATAGTGACCGACCACTTCTGCCAAATTTATGTTCCTAAGTACTGACCCACAACTTCCATATAATGGCCTTCACATTGGGACCCTTGTGCTTCTTCAACACATTTGCCCTCACATGGAGCAAACAAAATTTGTGGTGTATCTGCGGTACCCTTGTCATGATTTCAGACTCCATTGCATTCAAGATTCCTTTTTGCCTATCTGATATAATGCACACCTCCCTCTCGTATTTCACCACATGAGTTCTGACATGATCCAAAAACCACGACCAACTGTCGTTGGTTTCTTCATCCACCACAGCATATGCAATAGGCAAGCATGTCTTGTTAGCATCAAAACCACAAGCAACAAGCAACTTACCTTTAAATCTTCCTCGGAGGTGAGTCCCGTCCACTGTTAACACCGGTGCGGCCTTCTGGAACGCATGTATTGCAGGCCCAAATGCCCAGAAAACATAGTTGAACACCATTGTACGCCTCTTACTCAACAGCTCGTTGTGCTTCCACTCAACAATTGTGCCCAGATTCTGTGACTGGAGTTCAAACATGTAGCTTGGCAACTGCCTAAATGATTCCTCACATCCACCGTATACAAACTCTATAGCCTTTCTCTTTGCATACCATGCCTTCTTATAACTGATTAACACACCAAATCTGTCTTGAACATCAACTATTATTGAGAAGACCTTGAAATCGGCACATTGTCGCACATGATGTCGAATCAACAGAGCAATCATTGCCGATGAAAAGTTAGCATGATCTCTGTTAGCACGATGGCCTACACAAGTATGTCGATCCTTCCACTTCCTAACTTCCCACATATCGTCATGCGACCTTTGTGTAACAGAAACCTCCCACTTACATTCCCTCGCCTTTTCAGCGTCGGTGGTGCTGATGATGCCTGCCCCTGTTACTGTCGTTCCTGCTGGAAATTTGCATACGGCATGCCACCTTCTTAATTTGCTCTCGACGGCCTTAAACTGTTTTTCATTCCACAAACTCCACATAGTTATAGCAGTCTTCACATGCAGCTTGGAATCAAATTTTGTTCCCAACACAATCCGATGCGGCTCATTCTCATCCCAATACAAAAGGCTGTGTTCATTACCACCAACACGATCAGATACTCCAGACGGACGACTTGGTAATTCACGAAAGAATCTAAACCCCTAGGATTGTACTCCGGATGTGATTGTTCACCTTGCATAACAGGTTTACATGCTACTATCTCATCATCAGAACTACCATCAACATCATCAGCACCATCACCATCACTGAGATCGGGGTCTGGCTCTGTCTCAGATAGTGGCCTTGGCTCACCAAGATCATCTGCAACATCTACCTCATCATTCAATCCAACACCAACATCATCAACATCTACAACATCTCTCTGCTCATTCATACTACGATCAAAGCTCATATGCTCCACCCTCGCAGATGATCCAATACCACAATCAAAGCTCATTTGTTCAACCCTCGCAGATGATCCAATACCATAATCAACAACTGGTGGGATTTCTGAACTCCTCATAGGTGAATACTCAACAAATAATTCAATACACCCACTTGAATTTTGAGCATTGTTGAACATAAACATCACACTTTCATCATTGCAAATCACAGAACATGTATAACTCATACCGGAAGCAAAGACTATACATTGTCTCCATAATAATTCAATTGTGTGTTGGTTCATATCTATTCTCATCGCATCACAGATCATTGCTACCAATTCAGAATAGGAAACACATGAATTTAATATGATGGAGCTCCTCGCACGAGGTGATTCATAACCAATACCCATATGTGGTAGTTGAACTACTCTACCACCCCAATACAAACTCACAAATACTTGCATTATTTCTGCATAAAAAACATTTAAAACAACAACAATTATGGACATTTTTCCTACAAGCCCTAATTTTATAAATTGGGTAAAACTAACAAATGAAAGCAAAATAAACATGAATAATGATGAATGTAGCTAAATTGATGAACAAATTACCGGATCTTATGGAGATAACACCGGAAATCGCCGGACCCGAGAGAGGAAATGAAATTATATTCTGTGCGCTGCTTCTGCCCGCTGTGTGTTAAAAGCTGACTGAAAGACGCATAAGGGTTATGCGTCATTAGGGTAAGACGCATAACCATTATGCGTCTTTGAACGACACATAACCCTTGTGCGTCATTAACGAAAGACGCATAAGGGTTGTGCGTTTCATTAATAACGACGCATAACTCTTTTGCGTCACTCCTCCATTCTGAATAAATCTAATCTCATTCATTAAAATGGAATTCAATTAGTGGACTAGAACAATAATAGAAAGACCTCTGTAATTAGATTCCTTGTAATGTCAACTGTCATATAGGTTGCAACTGCTATACTTAAGAAATACTAGCTTCCTTCGTTTCGCGGTAATGGAGACGTTTCTATTCTGTCCGTGATATAAGAAAAATTGTGTTAAGTGAGTTAAGTAAATGAAAAATAAAGGAGCAAATGAAAAAGGCAGCTAGAGAGATGAAGAGAATATAAAGCACGAGAGAGTAATGTAAGTGAGAAGAAATGTGTTGACTTTTACTAAAAATGAAAATGACTCTACTATTATAGAACATACTAAAATAAAAATATAACTCCACTAATGTGGAACAGAAAGAGTAATTATTTTCTGATACATTTTCTTTCGGTACATAGCAAAAAGATTTACTTCATTTGTTAGTGAGAGACCACAACACTGTTGTTAGTCTTTTTAGGTAAGAAAGCATTTGGGCTGACCCTGCAATTCATCATCGACAAGTAAGACCACCGATTGAGTCGCATATATATTGTGATCATCATGTCAAACTACTCGGTCTACAATGCAAAAGACTTAAACTTGTTTATTTTTAGATTTTAAATGTTATAAAACACGTCATAAATGAATAAACAAAGTACAATGTAACAAAATATTCCTTGTCATGAATTGGTAAAAAGAGATGAAAAGTTTAAAATATAGTACTATACAAGTAATCTCGAACTTTAACATTGCTATAAAAATAAGTGGACAGGACCAAGAGCCCACTAGAATTAGTCCGTAGCTTTCGACAATCACAAACAATCTAGCCCAACATGAATCACGACACTGCTGAATTCAAACATTTGCATTAAAGCTTTAGCCAACAGAGTTATCTAATTGTAGTCAAACCAATTTTTGTATCGAAAGTCTCCAAGTTGGTGTCTGGACGTAATATATATAGCCATATACCTACGTGATTGAATAATATAGATCAATACATTATGGTGGTGTTCGGTTTGCAAGACTAAATAGTACCAAGATATAATCCAGGATAAACCATGACTCAATCTTAGACTAAATAAAGATGTTTGGTTGGAATGTCAATTTTAATCCTCCTTAAAGCATGTTTGGTTTGAAATATTATATAGTGCCAAGATAATGTATATTTACTATGATACCCTTCTAATACTTCTCCCACTTATTGAGTCTAATATTTTACGTTCCTGTATGAATTTGCTCCAAATAAGCAAAAATATGTTAAATTCCATTTTCAAGTAATGAAATGGCAAGGACGTTATTATTTTTATGTTTCGATATTAAATTTTCAAAACTTCAAATACAAATTTCTATGCTTGTATCAAATCCATAATTATTCTTGCACTTCAATAATAGAACTCTTATTATAACTGTCATTTTTTAAAAATTAGGCATATTGCATAATATATTAATATATGATAAAAATACATGTTTTTATAAAATATTATAAGAAAATTATGACCATACCGATTCACAAATATTATAGGAAATAGGTTGGATGATCACATTCCACCTATTGACAAAATTAAATAAAAATTACAAATCAATAACTACATTGCACAGACTATTGACAAAATTAAATAAAAACACCAATTTTAAATAACACAAAATGGAAAATGGAAAAAGTTACAAATAAAAATGAAATCGAAGAAAGACAATTGACAACTTTTTTTTCCAGTCCTTCCCTCCCTCTCTCCCTCTTCCTGTAAACTATCTCTAACAAATTCAAACACATTATTACCCAAAACAACAAACAAAAATTGAAGTTTACCACAAAGAAATTCAATCAAATTACAAAGTATATGAGCATATGAAATATCAAAAGTTGCCTATATCATCAAGTCATATCTAGCTGCATATATATGTTCATCAAAAACAGCCAACATCACCAACTAATACTACCTACATAGATTGTTTAAAAGCAGTAAACCATAGCTGTTAACATGTCATCAAAAATAACACCCCAATGTTTGGTGATATGCGTGGTATAAAAGTTTGGTAAGTTCTATGGCAATACCTTCTTCGCCATCATCATATTCACGAATGTAATACGTTCGCCTTCAGAGAGATTGGGGAATAAATCTGTGACCCGTGCATCAATTGTAATTTTGTATGCAAAGCTCAGCCGAGTCTTCTTAGGAAGTGTAGCAATTTTTCTCAAAGCTTCAAGAATAAGCTTTGTCTTGTCAACAACTTCAAATTTGCTGCTCGTCGATTGTTCACTCTGTTTATCAAGTTTGTCGACGAAGATACCAATGGATTCATTTTGTTGTTTGAAGAACTTATCCATGAGATCAACAATAACCGAGTCCTTGGAGGTTGCAGATTCTTGCTGCTTGCGCTTTCTTTTGGATTGAGTTTTCTTATCACCATCCCTTTTGGTGGAATTGACTGAGTTGCTTTCACCTGGAAAACGAGTATCCGAGGCCTCCTCCTCTAGAGGTACAGAGCTGTAGGAGAACTCATGGTCGACGTTTTCATTAGTATTGGAGAAAGAGTCATCTTGAGTGTGTACATTGAGGCCGGTAGAGAACTCATTCATATCGGAGTCAGGTAGATATGGCTGTTGGCTTGCCACTTTAGCAAAATCATTTGAGGCCTGTTGTTTCCTTGCCACTTTTTCAAGGTCTATTGTGCTCTGTTAACTTCTTCCAGATGCGCGATCCTTTCCAAAAATCTCAATCCAGTCTTGGAAATACTGGTATGACTTGTATCGAAATGTTTTAACTTGTGGATGTGTCTGTTCAATAGGATATAGGAAATTCATAGTTAACATCCTTGAAAGCCAAAGAAATATATTAATGCATTATGTTAAATTTTACCTTGACATATTGCTTCCATACGTCATCCTCAACTGTAATCATGTTACTAGAGTCATTCCAACCAAATCCACTAGTGTTGATCATGTTCACCACAAGAGAGTATTGTCTTTTCCATACCGTCAACTTAGAATTCGCATTAGTAAAATTCAAATCAGTTCCAGGAAACCAAACTTTCAACTCTTTCTCAATCATTTCAAGATAACCTGATCGGAATGCATGATCCTGGCGGTAACCTTTTGCAACTAATTTTTTCATAATTGCAATTAGGGCAGATTCTTCATCAATCGTCCAAATTCTTCTTTCCTTATTCGGGGCATGAGAGGGCACCATTGGAAGATCAGGGGGTCTTGGAAAGTTGTTGTTATGTGAGGAACTCATAACTCCTGCTTGTATCAAGACAACCAAGTTATTACAACTGTTACAAAGTACAATAATAATAATAATTCAATTCCAAACCAGAAGAATCAATCTGAGGTACTTTTGCTCTTTGACCAACTTCTTGAATAATCTGGATACAAGTTAATATACATACCAGAGAGTGCTTCTTAGCATAACTTTTATGTAAATACAGTTGCTTATTAATATATACTACATATCACAACACACAATCTAATTCATTCCCAAAACACACAATAAAAACAGACCAACTCACTATCTTCATTCATCAAGGCATATGAAAACTCTCAGTTCCATTTGACATTGATTAAAAAAAGAAATAGTACAAACTATCAACAAAATTTAACACATAATTCTAGCGTTCTAGCCACATTTGTTGAGCGAGTTGTTCCCTAAAAGCACTCCAAGCTTGTGATGATTCAACAACTTCAATATATTCTTCATGTTCACCATCATTAGCTGCCATTATTTGCTCAAGCTGAACGATGTATTCCTCATCACCCAAAACAGGATCATACTCCATGTTATCCTTGATAAAATTATGCAAGTATGTACAAGCCATGATTATCATGTTGTGGGTCTCAACTGGATAATATGAATTACTACGTAAAATGGCCCATCGGCTTTTTAGTTGTCCAAACACGCGCTCAATAACGTTCCTCGCCTTGGCATGTTTCATGTTGAAATACTCTTTATAATTTTGAGCTACTCTTTGACCAGCCTCCCATTCTCGAATATGGTATCTAAATCCACGATACGGGGCTAGAAATCCTTCACAATTTGTGTAACCAGCATCACACAAATAATAGGAACCTACATAAAGCCAATAATGACTGAAATTACTTTCTAAACTTGTACTATGTATAGGACATATAATTATTTTCTAGTCTAACCTACTTACCAATTGGGACTTTTAAACCATTCTCTGCTAATTGCATCTTTCAACACACGCCCATCAGCTGCAGACCCTTCCCATCCAGTTAAAACGTACACAAACCACTCATTTCTATCACATACGGCCAATACATTTGTTGCAATATGACCCTTTCTTGAGCGATATCTAGGCTTATCTACTGTCGGGACTTGTAAGTGGATGTATGTGCCATCAAGTGCACCTAGGCAACCCTAGAAAAGGAATACCAATTAATCTTTTAAAACATCCTAGAAGAAAAACTTAATTCTATCTACAAAAGGCTCGATAGTCTTACCTGAAAATATTTCCATGTACTATCTGTTGAACCTTCCTCAACTGCTTGGGGTGTGACTAACATATACCGATGCACAATCATGACAGCCCACAAGACATTTTTAATGTATTTACTTATCGTGTCGTATGACCTCATGTAATGAAAACCTATTACTCTAATCTTAGTATGATGAGCTATAACATTTAGAAATATAGCTACTTGTTCTTGAATGGAAACATATTTGGAAGAACGAAGTCCACCATGAGTTTGAAGTAACTTACACAATCTACTAAAACAACGACGGTCCATACGAAGCATATTGATGCATACAACATCACTAGTTTCAATTAGGTTGTGCAAAAATATCTTTTGGGCAAACATTCGCTTTATTAAGCTATACCTAATTTGAGTTTTTTCTTGACTAAGTACAAAAGCTTCTTCTCCATATAAATAATAAGCAAGCAATATCATGAAGATGAATGAATTTTGCCCTATTAAATGGTGCAAAAACAAGAGTCCAAATACTTTCTTGTGTTGGTCCATATGTGACTACTGTCAAGTCCACACCATACACATATTTGAAACATCATGGTCAAGTAAAGAATGTGAGCTTGAAGTATATCAGTAATGCACTTATATTTGAAATAAGTTGTTGATTCATGGAATCATCACAATTATATCAATACTTCACATACCAGTCAACTAAAACCCTAATTTCTACAAAACAGTTACCCAAATAATTATATATAAAAAATTACGGAGTAGAATTTAGAAATCCTTGTTGAAATCGTTAATCACATAATTTGAATTTACCTTCGCACGATTTCGATCGCCTTTTTTCCTCTCTCCCTCTTCCCAAATCTGATCGTCTTTTTCCTCTCTCCCTCTTCCCAAATCAGATTCTCTCTCTTCTCAAACTCAATCAGTCTTGTAAAATGGAGGATATCGGTAATAATTTGCTGAATTAGTAAGGGTAAATATGGAAAGTTAAGTAATTGTGCATGCCGATTAATTTAGTCAGTGGGGGGAGGTCCAGATGACTAATCCTATGACTATTCATCCTAGACTTAATCCAGGATTAAGTCAAAGATATAGTATCCCCAACCGAACATGAGATGAATCTAATTTTGGGATTTAGTATGGCCAACCGAACGGGCACTATACATATGATACAAAATACTTCCTCCATCTTCAAAAAATAGATAGATTTGTAAATGCAAGTGTTTTAATGTGCAATTATAAAATGAGAGAGAGATAGGAGAAAATGTTGCAGAAAGAGTATTAGTGAATTGCGAGATCCATATTATAAATGATGTGTAGGATTATTAATTGTTGAAAACTTTATATATTTAGATTTGATCTAATTTCAAATGACGACCCAAAATAGTAAAATTATAATCTGTTTTTTAAGAGTGCGAGTAACAATCCTAATAATTAACATAGGCGGGGCTTAATTCACAATTCAATAAAGATTGGACATAATTCTTAAATTCTGTACTATCTAGGGATAATTCGAATTGGACCATGTAAATATTATGGACTAGTCCTTGAAATAATATTCTTCATATCATTTTGTTAGTATATGTAATTACAAATTCACATACTTAGAATATTGCACTCTTGGAAAGATGTTTAAAAGAAGGTGGAGTTGCTTGGAAACTTCAGTGTAATGATAGCAATTGCCAAAATCAAATGATTATCACCATGATTTATCCTCTTACTAAAGCACATTTTAGTTTCTTTTTTAGCAATAAAGCATCAATGCTTAGTGCTAATTCCTTTTAATGTTGCATCTCTATTCATTGCACATGCAACTATTTGGAATACCTTAATCACTCTATGATGTTTGTTTTTCAACCTCCACGTATATTATTATTATAATTATATTATATTATATTATTACTATTATTATTGTTAGTATTATTATTATTATTATTATTATTATTACTATTATTATTATTATTATTATGTACACTATTTCTGATTTTCATTCTGTCCGTGAGGCTATATAGGTGTTACAAACAGGTGCCTCACTTCATTATTTTAGCAAACAATCAAAAAAAAACTTAGGCAAGCACAACTTAATGCTGTCTTACCACATGATCTAGATGACTATTTCAAATATTTTGTGAGACCTCAAATCAATAATCCCAAAAGCTAATTTGTACCTGCCCTTGTCGATCGACAACTTGAAACGATAACAAAGCCTAGTGAGGAAAAGTGGTTTGATCATTCTTCCAACATCATTTCAATCTAAAAGCTAATCTTGATTTGATTTATTTATCAAGGAGATAATCATCTATATATACATAGCATAGCATTGCTTTTGAGATATTATAATCTAATTCAGTTATACACATCTACAGCTTCTAGATACCACGTATGTGATTCCAATATAGATAACACCTCCTTTCCAGCTAAATACTACACATACACAAGCTTATTCCCAAATTGTATTCAGTATTACGAATTTTGGTCAAATTTTGATTAATACGTCAACTTTTAAGAATAATTAAAGGTATTGACACCTAATATCACGAAACTTTCCAAAAGTTTGTTTTTTTATACGAACTTTAAATTTGACTTATAATATCACGAACTTATATAGTTGTTGCATTTTTATCACCGGCAACAAAATCGTACTATATATTCGCTTACCATCACGAGACGTCGGATATGGTTATCATTGAAAAATTATAGTTATGTGATTACAAAGTCTCTAAAATGCAGATATGATTATGTATCTTATTTTAATGTAGTCGGATTTTGTCGCCGGTGAAAAAAATGTAAAAGTTAGTGATATTATATGCAAAGTTTAAGTTCGTGTAAAAAAAATAAACTTTCGAAAAGTTTCATGATACTAAGTGTCAATATCCCAATAATAAATTACTCCTATCATAACTTTCATATTTTGTCAATTGTCCCATTTATTTGTATTTGAAGGAAATTTTATATGCCGTGGAAGCCGAAATCCATGATTTTTTTTATAAATTTATACTCCCTCTGTCCCATTAAATATGAAACATTTGGTTTTCGGCACGAGATTTTATATAGTGTTGTTTTGTGAGTTAATGAAGAGAGAATAAAGTAAGAGTGAGGAAAGAGTAGAGAGAATGTTGTTTACATTTTCAGAAATGTTTCATTTTTAATAGGACAACCCTAAAAGGAAAACATTTCATTTCTAATGGGACAAAATGAGTATATATTTCTAACAAAAGCCATTGATTTTAGTATAAACTATTTTAGGAGCATAATAAGATTATGCTAAACTATTTTAGCTTCCAAATCATACATAATTTTCCTCAAAATCTATGTCTAATAGACAATTGAGTAAAATGTTAAATTATGACATGATTGGCTATTTTATAAAATTGCGAGATTGACCAGAATTTGACAAAACTTCATGATTTTTATGGCAATTTGCCATTTTGTATTTTATAGCGTAGCATTTTCTTGGCTTCGAGACATGGCCCAAGACAGCTCTTGCTATTCCTTCAAGCACTTATGATGTTGCGTCTCAAAAATTGGCGATGCTTAGCTAGAGCTTCTGGTATGCATTTAAAGAAACCAAATTGAAGGGCCCAAAGAGATTTAAAAACATCTGTTTATCTTTTTCAGTAAGAGTCATGTTAATTAGTTTTTATATATGGTTCATGAGTTGCAAGCATGTGTGTTTTATCCCATAGAAAATTGAGAGCTTTTCTCCAACAAAATCTGATTATCTACATAAACATGCTTATATATGCCTGATGGGGTCCTCTTAACTCCCATCAACAAAAAGTCCAAACTATACTAATCCAAAGTTGATAATTTTAAAATCTTTTTCCAACTGTAGCAGCATCTAGCTAATCACTTAAATTCTTAACCAAGTACTTCTAGTTAAAAGTCTTGACGAGACAACACAAAGAGGTGGGTGGCCCTTTGAGATAAGAATAACCTAATTTTCTTATTGGTTTAGTCTTGATATTAATGTACAAGAGATAAATCCTAAATTGTTATTTTTAAAAATTTCATTGCTAGTAATTGGGTCTCTATTTTTGTGTTCTTAAAAAATATTAAGTTTTTTTTTGCAGTGGAACATGGAACATAACAAGAGAATGACTGAAAGATATAGTCCCGAACACAGTCTGTTAGAGATAAATGTATTTTTCAATCTATGGAACAATACCAAAACACTCTTCGGATTCGCTAGATTTCAATAAGCTATTGTCCGAGATTGCTTCACACCTTTGAATACATGTCAACTAATTTGTGATCAAGAGCGGATGCAGAAATAATCATCGATATATTGTTGAGTAATTTAGATGATTTGTAGAGGCTTTTACATTATAACTTATACTAAACATTAAAAAAATAATAATAATAAATATTTCATTGAGGGCTCCTTTCACTTTGGTTCCACCCATGTTTGTGATAATAAAGCTCTCTTATTATTCAGCTTAACATGAAGAAAAACTTGAAGCTGAGATTGTGCATCTTCCATTTTTTTTGTTTTAAAAAATTAGTTGGGAGATATTCTAACTAAGGCGTTGAACTTGAGGAGTTTACCGATGTTTTGAGCAAATTACGTATGTGTTCGTATCACTCAACTTGAGAAGATTGAAATTCCCAGTTGAGGTATACTAAAGTGGCGGTATGATTTGGCATGTCCTACTAATAAATCTTTGGAAAAGTGGAAGCATATGGTTTTGGAAAGGAAATAAAATCGAGAATCAATTAGCATTGAATTACATTGATTCCTTTCCTTGTATATCTCATCTTGTAATTCTATTTAACCTTGTAATTGGCCATATATCAATATTCAATAGAGAACAAATATTCCTCTTCTCCAAATAAGGATCCAATACAACTCATCTCAAATGGTAAGCTAAAACCAAAAATGGATAAATAACTAGCTTCAATGGTACTCCAAAACCGATTTCATTTTTGGATTTTTGAGTAAAACATACTCCATCCGTCCCAAGATACGCGAGGCGTTTGTTTTGAGTACGAGATTTAAGGAATTGAAGAGTTAAAGTAGAGAGAGTAAGATATGAGAGAGAGAAAAATAGAGTGGAGAGGGAATAAAGTAGGTGGAGAATAAAGTAAGAGAGAAGACTTTTTGCTAAAAAAAATGACTCACTTATGTTGGGACATCCCAAAAAGGAATATGATTCGTTTATCTTAGGACGGAGGGAGTACATGTCTTTAGTTTACATTAAAATAAATCCAAATTACTTTTTCAAATTTTGTGAGTAGAAAAAGATAGTGGATAAAGAATATTTTTTTAAGTTTGAGTTCAGGTAAATGGATGGAGTAAATCACTGTTTAATATGATATTTATATTAAAATGAGTTTAAATTTAATGTAAGTGGTTGAAGATGATCTTAAAACATAAGTATCGAAAAAAGCAGAAGAGAGTAGTTGAGAAAGAGGAGAAGGAATATGGTGAAGAAGAGAGGAGAAAGATGACAGTGTCACCATAGTAAAAGGGAGAGATGAATTATATTTTCATTTATGACAGTTACATTTGTTTGTCAACTGATATATGCATCGAATGCTTATTTAATGTAAAATAACACAATTCAACAAGTTCTAATGATGTGGTAGGCCCTACATTCACTCTATTTTTTATATATAGTTTTGGGTTCACAATACAGCTCCAAATTAACAACTTTATAGATGGTTATGGACCATTTGATGTATATTAAGCCACAAGAGTAAAGAAAAGCAAATCTTACAATTTGATATCCTCTTCTAAACTCCATGGCCTTAGCAAAAATGGATTCAGACTGCAATCCAACACTCTCTCTAGCTCATCCGGAGACGATGGATTTCCTCTCCCACGCTTGGTGTGACTTCGCAGTTCAAACTCTGCAGCCTCAGACACAGGACCAATCACTCGTTCTTCACGACAGCTCAATAAAGATACCAGACAGCGAAGCGAAGCCTCCCTCTGTAGTAAGTTGGCTACGGAGCTTTAGCTTATTCTGTTAATTACAAATCATGCATGTTTATGTGACAGAATATATATGCAGAAGGCCAACAACAGTACAAAGTTAGATGATGGAGACAATTTCCTGCCTCCATGGAAATCCAACGACGTTAAGGTAAAGAGAAGATAAAAGTTATGGTTCGTTATTGTCAAGATTTGTGTAGCATACTGATATCTATTTTCAGTCATGGATATGGATGCAACAAGCTATGCACCCAGAAGTTAATTATAGCAGTTACTTCAAAAGGAAATGGGTAAGTGGCAAAGTGTGTGTGTGTGTGTGTGTGTGTGTTTCAGGTATAGATCTTCAACATGTAACTATGAATGCAGGTGTCATGGAAGCTCGCACCATTTAAACAAGTCCCGATCAAGAAATGGCTGAAAGAGATGAAGCAGAGGCGGAAAGAGGAGCAGAGATTACACAAGGCGGAGGTCCACGCAGCGATATCAGTAGCAGGCGTTGCAGCTGCACTGGCTGCATTAGCAGCAGAGAACTCAAAACATGGTGAGAGAGACGAGTCTCGTGCTGTGGCTTCTGCAGCAGCCTTGGTTGCTGCACAGTGTGCGAAGGTGGCTGAGGCGATGGGAGCCAAGAGGGAGCAGCTGAGCAGTGTGATAGGCTCAGCAATCAGCGGCACAACGGCCAGTGAGATGGTCACACTAACGGCCGCTGCTGGAACGTGTATGACCTATTACTTTGATATTGGGAAAACAATTTCTATGCATAACATTGTTAGTCATAGCATCTTCTCACTTGTTCAAATATGCCAGCAATAAAAGGAGCTGACACTCTCAAAGCCAGATCACCGTGCAAGAACAGATTAAGCGGGAGTTCACCTGTGCTACCACTCGAGGATGGTAATGAAGCTGATTTCAACTTCGAGAAATGCAGAGAAATTCTGGCCAAAGGTGCAGACCTCAATATTGAGATGGCAGATGGTATGAGTTATGATCTTTATCTTTAAACAGATGAAGATAACAGCATAAAATTAAATCTCAATCTATCTCTAATTTTCAACGTAGAAGCAGGAAGGTATTTGCTGAGATCAGTGGCAGTGATCTTAAATAATGAAGGAAAGGTACTCATACTACTTATGCTAATAGCTTACAATTCAAACTGAAAAACTATCGACTTCATCGCGTTCAAGTGTTCATCAAAATTTCATTCTTTGATCAAACAGGTTGTTCTCAGGATGAAGAAGCTCAACATGCTAAACGCTTTTACTAGACAAAAAGAAAGTAAGTCCTTTCACATCTCACTTTCCTACAACTCATAGTCCCCTCAAACTAATGTACAAGTAACAAAGAGTCTAATGATGATTAACAAAATTTTGCAATATAGGTAGTGTCCTAGACTGGCATGCAGAGCTGTATAAAGAATCAGAAGGTAGGGATACTGAAACCGGCTACCTGGTCGTGTTATCCACGAACAAGGGGATGGTGAAGCTGGATATGATGAGTGATTATGAGCGCTACAGAACATGGTCTATGACTATAAATCACATGCTGATGCTTTCAACTTCATTTACCAAGTATGAGCTGCAATTCTACAAGAGTTGACCTTCAACTCTACAATTTCTGGAATATATCTTCTGTGTCAAGAAAGTCCTCTTTAAGGCATTGTTATTTAATATTTATGTGTCTGTATATGTTTGAATATCGGTGATTCAATCATTTATGAATATAATCCTTCTATTTAAAACATTTTTTCTGTGATTTAAATTATGTTCTCCATATAATTGCAAATTAACTGTTTTTTGCTTCGATGAGTGCATCTAGCAAAAGGTTTACTATTTGTCGTTCTCTTTCCTACTCCATCGAAAATGTTAGAATAAGAATTCATAAGCTCGATTTGATACTGCAAATAGTAGATAGAATGTAAGAACGCAAAGGTTGTATACAGATGATATGATCCAGAGAAACTTTACACGAAAAAGAGTCAGCAAGAAAAACCATTGAATACAGAGAAATTTGCACTGGATAATGCTTTCATGTATTACAATTGGTATGTAATAGGAAGACCTGTCCACAAAAGAAGCCTTCGGGGGCGATCGAAGAACCTAGCTTGCCACGCTGGTTCATCACTCTCTACGGTGAAGCCACTTTTCAAGTAGAGATTTTTAGCTGCCTCATTATTCACAGCCACATGAACGTATAAGTCGCTTATTCCTGTAAATTCAAGATTCATCAAAAAACTTAGGTCATTCACAGCACATAATTACTACAATGATGCATTCTCAAAACAATAGCAGTGTATACAGAGAAGATAGCAAAGCTGTTACCAGAGGATCAAAATTTTAACATTCTACGATTTTGAAACGGGACAAATTTTTGAGTTAACAAATAGCGAAAAAAAACTACTCAGCAGTAGGAAATGCAGAAATTTACAATCTGAGATGATGCATTGAATAGTCTATTGGGTAGAAATAATGCCTATGATGCATCAACTTGATAAATTGTTTAGGCAGCACCACCAGAACACACAAAGACATGTAACAATATATTTACGAAGCGCTTACCCCAGTGTTCCGCAACCCTCTTAGACTCTGCAATCAGTTCATAGCCCAAACCATTCCGATGCAACTCTTCAGCTACGCATACGTTGCTAATATACGCCCTCGCAAAATCAGATCCAATCGCCTGGTGAAGTGGAAAATCAAGTTAAGTAAGAACTTTCAGATGATCAACTGGATTAAAATATTTAATTCAGCCAAGTAATAATATTTTAATTTCCCAATGACCACTAGCCAACAGAAGAAAATACTACTAAGGAAATGTGCATGGATAAAAATACCTGAGGCTTCATTCCTACTATTTCATCAGGAAGGCCAACACACTGATTTAGATCCAGTGTCCCAACAACAACTCTGTCTTCTCCATTTTGTGAAAACTGCAATGAATGAAAGAGACAACAGGTAAATTTAGATATAACTTTAACAAATTAGAATAACATGTGAATCAAGGGATTGCTGAACGAAGAATAACTAAAAATCGATAACATGATGATATTTGAACTGAGAGAAACTAGCTAATAATCAACCAGGGGATGTTACTATGAGGAAGTAAATTCAACCAATCTAGAATTTATGATCAAATTAAGTAGATGTAGATGGGGTAAGAAAAGAGAGTGCTTACTTTACAAGCAGCACACAAGTCTTTGGAGACATTCATCATCCATGAGATGGGCAATGTAGCATTTATGCAGGAAACTTTCCTAAATCCCTTTCTCTTTCCGGCTACACGTTCACATAGTGCTTCATACTCACGTTCAACCAAGTACCTTGTACGATCCTAACAGAACTTGACAAGTAGTAAGAAACAACATCAGGCTTCATTCAATTGACTGTAAAATCAAACAAATAAGCCAATAACTAACAAACAAAGGCATAATTTGAGGTAAAATCATCCAAATAGAATTTTGAATTAGGATAATTCGATCAAAATCGAGAACAGGCGTTGACTTAAAATTGGGGGAAATAGCGGCAGTTACAGCATAAGACTCACTTCGATGCGGAAAGTTTGCTCGTTGAAGTCGTAGAAGGTGCGGACGCGGAGGCGAGCGGCGGCCAGGAGCTCGGCTTCCGAGCACGCCGCTGAAACAGACAGCGACGATTTGTCGATGAGGGTGAGGGGAGTTGCCAATTGAGGTGTTGTTTGGTGGTCGGAGAGGTGGCAGTGAAGAGCGAGCGACGGGCGACGGAGGGAGGCGGCGCCACCGTGTGGAGGAGGAGGGGTAGGAGTGTGGTAGATCAACATCTCTCTCGTCTCCACCACTCAATTCAATTCTGGTATTCAATTTGATTTTGGATCAACAAAAACAACTCAATTTCTTTCAAATTTTTATTTTTGGATAACTCAAATATATTGAAAGAGTTTCTATTTAAATGTGTGTTAAATTATTATACTCGGACTTTGTAATTTATAGATTTCATTCAATTTTTATTCCTTTTTGTTTTATTTTTATTCGATTTTAGTTTTTACCAGGCAAAGAATCTACAAATGTAGTATGAAATGAAAAATGGATAATTTTTCAAAACCAAACAATATGGAAGCAGAAGATGAGAAAAGCGAATCCCAAAATTGTTGGTTTGGGATTAGGAAACAGGTAGAGATGAAAATGAAAGAATTATATGTTGAAGGAAATGAAAATGATTAATACATGCAGAATGTACATTTCTAGAGATGAATATGGTATTAATAATCAGATTTGTTTTTCAAAAATATAATCATAATGGATAAATGGTAAGAACGTCAACATATAAATACTAGGAGTACAAACTTTATAAATAATAAGAAAATATAAAATAAAATGACATAGGAATGGCAATGTTAGACCATCCGCAACGCTGTCTCTTATCCGTCCCTTAACCGTCCCTTAAATTACTATTCATGGGTTCCACTGTATTTTTTTACTCCATCTCTTAACTAAGGAACGGAACCTGCAACCCTCCATCTCTTATTCGTCCCTTAACCGTCTCTTAAATGACTATTCATTCAATTTCGTATTTTATTTTTATTTCCAACCAAATTCAATTAATAAAAACACAATGCATTAAATAAAATAAAATTACAACATAAAATAAAAATACAACTTAAAATTAAAAAATTAAAAAACAAATAATTAAAATCCTAAAAAATAAAAATTGCATAATTTAAAATACAATTTTATAGAAAATAAAAAAAATTACTCCGCCGGCGAATCATCCCCCGAAGGCGATGGAGGTGCACTGAAGCCACCTGGAGGCGGAATACCAAGTTGTCTTGCCATAAACTCAACTCCGGCAAGATAAGCTTGGTATTGGAGAGGGGTTATGCGGGAAGTGTCTGCCATTGTGGCGGTCATGTACATGAACATTAGAGAGTTCGAGGGTGTCCCCGAGCCCGAGCCCTCCTGGCTTGATTCGGTTCGGCCCCTCCTCCCTCTAGCCGCCTTCGCCGCATTTCTCCCTTGCGACCGACGGCGCCCACGGGAGGACCCCCCGGCATCGTCTGCCGTGCCCTCAACCTCCTGCGAGGCAAACTCTTGTGCGGCGCTGCCCGAACCGTCCTCACTAGACGAGTATTGGCCACCTGTCGTGTGCTTCGTGCGCTTCGAGGTCGAGCCCGAACTGGACCGGACACCGTCGGCCCACCTTTCCTCGTCTTTGACGACCTCCCAAGCATCCACATATTTGAATTATTTGGCGGTGTCGTCGAAGTAGACTTGCAAAGCCGACCTCAGAATGTCGGCTCCCGTTAGTGTTGCCCACGGTTCGGAACCACCGGTTCCGGTTTGGTCGAAGGTGGAACCAGAACCGGACCGTGAAGCTATTTCACGGTTCTGGTTCCGGTTCCGGTTCGAAAACCGCCGGTTCCGGTTCCGATTCGGAACCGCCGGTTTTTCCGGTGGTTTAGGCGGTTCCGGTTCGGAACCGGCAGTTTCGCGGTTCGATTATTTTTTTTTAATTGAAATTTGGATTTATACAACAAATTGGAACAAGACAATGTATAATTCAAATAGAAATACGACGAATAAGGAGAAAATGATATCAATTTTATTGAGTTTGAGTTGTAACGGACAACGATACATTACAATTTACAATACATATACATCTACAACTACAACTACAAGTATACAACATACAACAATGTAATATAATTTACAAGTGTCGTCGGACTCGGAACTTAAATAAAAAAAACCATGAAATGGGGGGGGGGAAATTGAAAAGGGCTTGAGCTCAACTTAAACTTTCAAAGTTAAACTTTTCAAATTTAAGTTGAGTTGCCTACGTATCCACAATTTTATTGAGGAATCAAAGCCCACGTAGTTCTCTTACCTTGCTTGCCTATTTGGTCGGCCGTGCTCGCCGTTCACCGCCCCCCCGTCATTGCTATTGTTGAGTGCTTTCGCTTCTGACCTCGTCATCGCCATCGGAGGAAAATTCTTCACCATCACTCTCTACACGGAAGTCGAAATTCGGCTCTTGTGCTCTCATGTCCGCCTTTGCCCAATCATCAAGTAGCATAGTGGCTTCCATGTTCTTGGCGGAGAGATTGCTCCTTTTGTCGTCTAGGACACAACCGCCGACACTAGAAGCTTGCTCAACGGCGACGGTGGAAGTGGGAACGGTGAAAATCTCCTTAGCCATGATGGATAGTATCAGAAACTCTTTGTCATGTGTTCCCCGCCAATTAAGGACGTCAATTTGTTGAGTAGGAGGACCTGCATCTTGAAAAATACAGCGCGATTCCAAATATATATCTATCTCACTAGTCGGTCTAGTCCTATTGGTTGTAGTACCGTATAGATCTTGCAATTGTGATACTACGTCTAGATCAATCATGACATTGCTAAACTCCCCGCCACCAAAATCAAATGTGGAAGACTAGGAGGAGCACGTACCTGGTGAGCGGTGTTATAGCGCATTTCATATTTCGCATAGAGAGCACGAAGTGCACTATCTAACCTTAGTTTGATTTCATCAACATCCGGAATACTTAGTTCGAAGCATTCTCCTCTTGTCAAGCCCATTTTGCGGAGTCGAGAAAAATCCAAATCGTGCAAACAACCATATTACATGTCTAAAATTTTATAAACACCATGCAACTTCCACTTTGGATCCAAGCATTTTGCAATCAAAAACACATTTGGAATATGGGCAAAATATTTTAACCACTTTTCAACCATATAAAACAAAATTTCCCTCAACTCAATGAATTGAGTATTTTTCACACATGTTTTAAAACCAATTGCCACATACATGCAATGCTCCAAAACGCGCACAGAAGTAGGATAATAAACACCGGATAACTCAACGGTGGCATTTTTAAAAGCGCGGAATAATCGAAACAAATTCATGTTGTGGTCCCAACAAGCGGGTATCAAAATCAAATCAGAAGGAACATGAGGACAACTTCTAAAAAAATCACATAAATACTCAATGTGGTTCAAAGTCGACTCCAACATATCATATGTCGAGTTCCAACAAGTTGAAACATCCAAACGAAAGTTGGTGTACCTGCATTGCTTACTATGACAATATCTCTTCCAAGCTCTACCAATAGGAGCTTTGTTATGAATTAACTTCACAGCAGTTCTAATAGGATCAATATACTTTTGCCACAAATCGATCGCATCTTGAACACACAAATTCAAAATATGGGCAATACATCACACATGAAAATATTTGCCATCAATAACAGGAGAACATGCACTGATTAGTTCATCTATGCTAGCAGCGTTAGCGCTAGCATTGTCAAAACCAATGGAAAAAATTTTATTAATCAATTGAAATTCATTCAAAACTTGAATGATCAATTGAGCAATTGCTTGTGCAGTGTGTGGTGCGGGAAATTCCCGAAATGCAATCAAAAGTTTGTTTAAAGTCCAACTGTGATCAACGAAATGCACAGTGATGCCCATATACGAATTTTTGCAAAAACAATCAGTCCACACATCAGAGCAAATAGAAACTTTATGCCCTAAGTTAATAATAAACGTACCTAATTGCGCCTTCTTTTCCATGCATTGTCGAACAACGGCTCGAGTCATTGAAGTTGGACTCAATTTTCTTGCAGCGGCATTATAAACTTGCCGCATACTCGGCTCAAAAGCATCGTTATCAAAAGCATTGAATGGAAAATGTTTCATAACGGCAAATCTAGACATCATATTAAGAGCATTTTTGTGATCATATTACAAAAGAGTATTGCTACACATACCTGATGTTTGGGATAAACCCGTCCCACTACCGGTCCCGACTCCATGTTGAAAGTTGAGTTGAGTTTGGGTTGGAGTGATACCAAACTCGACCGGATGCGCTTTCTCCATGTGGCGGGTAAATGTACCGTATCCTCCACCCCTTTGGAATATGTATACGTTTTCGCAATAGTTGCAATACACATTATAAGTGTCAGGATCGTTACCATCTTGTACCTTCTTGAAATGTTTCACCATGATGTTTGAGGATAAAGCCCTTTCAGGTGGTCTAGGAGGTTGAGGAGGGTGTCCACGACCACGACTACGACCATGGCGACTCCTTGGTGGTGGTAGGGGTGGCATTTCTTGAACCTCTTCTACCTCCTCCTCGTCGTCATCATCATCATCATCATCATCGTCGTCTTCATCAACATTCACAGGGGTTGGAATTTGTTGAGAATAGGCACCGCGACCGGGAGCACCACTACCGGTACCAACATAAGCATCGCCTTGGGATTGAGAGCGAGAGAGAGCAATAGCATGTGCCACATCTTGCTCTTCTCGAGTCTACAAAATAATATTTGTATTGTAAATTTCAAATAAAATTATGAACAATAATGTAATGTAGTTCAAAATTAATTAAATTAGTAGATAATAAATATTAACCTGCCACGCATCCATGTTCATTTGAGAAATTTCATCAATAATGGATCGCCGAGATGGCCTCTTGGACTTTCCCTTTCCCTTATCAACACGACCTTCTCGGGATGAAGACATATTGCTATGTAGAAATGTAGAAATATGGAATAATATATATTTTTTTTTGTTTTAGCAATTGAGAAAGAAAGACAACTTATAGAATTACGGGAACAAGTATAAGTGTATAACAATGCGTAATAATAAGAGTAGCACTTGAGTAATTAAATGGAAGCACAATAGCACAAATGAGAAATTGGAGACAAAGAGAGAGAATTGGGAGATTGAAGAGAGAAACTCTTATTAACACAAGAGTGGGGTGAATGTAAATGAGGATAGAGGGGTGTATTTATTGATAAAAATGGGGGAGGGGAATGGAAGAATTCGAATTTGAAATCTGAAATTAAAAAAAATTGAATTTTCGGAAAACCGCCGGAACCACCGGTTTCCGGGAAAAAACCGCTGGTTCGGTCAACAAACCGTCTGCAAAAGCTGCGCCATGTCTCCTCGTTTCTCATGCCGCCACAGGAAGCCACTGGAAGCCACTGAACCGGCAGTTAACCTCCCAAAAACCACCGGAACCGGCCGATTTTGCAGCTGAAAAGCTGCCACCGTCAGCCCCATCCCTAATGCCTTGATATACGCACCCGAACCGACGGTTCCGGTTCGAAATATCTTCAACCTGAACCGGACCGCGACCGAAATTGTGACGGTTCCGGTTCGGGAAAATTGCCACGATTCCGGTTCTGAACCGGAACCGCTGGTTCCGGTTCGCCGGTTAACCGCCGGAACCGGAACCGGAACCGGTGGGCATCTCTGGCTCCCGTCGCTCCGCTTTGGTAATGAGCCGCCTCACTCTTGTAGATGGCACAGAATTTTTTGACCTCTCTATCGACTCGGTCAAAGTGAGCGCTGAGTATCTTATATGTGCGGCGGCGGGACCCCTTCGGCTTAATCTCGTGGTAGGCCTCGGTGACCTTTTCCCAGAAGCACTTCCGGGATTGTTGATTCCCTACGATGGGATCGTACGAGACGCTGATCCAGGCGTTGTACACCGCCAGCGTTTCTTTGGGGCTGTACGGATGCCGGCCTAGATCCTCCTCCTCCTCGTCCGCCTCCGCCTCCGTCCTGGAGCTTCCACCGCCTCGGCCTTCTTCCGGAGTGGGTTCAACGGAATAATCCACCCGAATCTGGGATAATCCCTGCGAATACCTCGGGGCGGAGGGACGGGCGTATGCATCCACATCAAAATGGAGTGGTTGGTACCCCCCGGCGTCGACAAGCCCTGGGTGCCCGGCGTCGACGAACCGGAACCACCACCCAGGACATTGTACATGCCCCCAGTCGCCGAACGCGTTGATGTCGAACCCGCCGGAGCCGCCACCGCCAGAGTTTCCGTCGCCGGACATTTTGTGATGAGAGGTTAGATGAAAATTGAAGAGGAAATGGAGATGATTTGGGAAGAATAGATGTGTATTTGTGTGTGAAATGAGGATGAATTAGGAGTATTTATAGAGTAAAAAAATAAAAAAGAAAAAACGGTAATATTAACGGTAATATTACCGTTTTTCATTTAAATTTTTTTTTTAATTCGAATTTTTTAAAAAAAATGATTTATTGCGTCAGCGTGACGATGCCCACTCGCGGGCCGGTGAGTGGGCGTCACGCATGGCACCGGAGCGCGCCACGTCGCGCTGGCGCGTGGCGAGAAGTCTCGCCATCTGTCTCGGCGGGACAGAACGCTCGGCGGGTTGGGGACGAGACGGGGCGCTGCAACGCGTCACGCCGCCGTCTCGTCCCGGCGTGACGGATTACGGGCCACCCGCGTGACGCGTTGCGGATGGCCTTATCACGTCTATATATCACTACCCTTTTAAGATTTAATTTAATTCTCTCATAAAAGCAACATAACTAAAGAGTGTTAAGAATTAGTTTAGAATTGACATAAGTTAATCAATAACTAGTAAAGTAAGAGGAAATGAAAAAAATAATTAAAATGTGTAGTGAATAGAAGAGTCATAAATGATAAAGTAAAAAAGAAGCTAGAAATAATTTATCATAATTTATGACTATAAACTATTTTTATGTGACATGATAAAAATGAAATATTAGCTAGCCTATTTCTATAGAACATAAAGAGTATATGCAAGGAGTATAACAAATAAAAAAACTGAAAATATGAAAAGCTTTAATGAAACAGCCAAATTAGACTGTGAAAAAATAAAATCCACTTAATAACTACGGTTAAAATGAAATCCAAAAGAACATGCAAGCACTACAAAAGAAAATCAAAACAAAATTTAGGTACTCTTCCAAAGAATCAAGACCAATTTACATAAATTATGATATTAATAATATACTGTATGAAAGAATAGTATGTTTCATCAAGTGATTTAATTGAATAATTTTTAATATGATTGAGGTCTAATAATATTACAAAATTGAACTAGTAATCTATCACTAGTTGAACAATTCACTAGCTCAAATTGTTATTCTAACTTTTGTTTTCTTTTCATTTCATCCCGGGGTAACAAGAAGATTGAACTACGTAAATGATCTCTGAACTATACGTTTCGCATGTAAACGATACATAAATTTTAAAAATATCATGGGTAGTTTATAAACTAAGGTGTAATCACATTTATAGTACATTTATAAGACATGAAGGAAATTTTTGAACTTTCATGTCTAGATACTGGATATGATATTTTCTCTATCTCTCTTTTAAATATTGAATATGATATTTTTTTATAGTTTGAGTACCTAAAATAATATTTTTTATTTGATTTTTGCAATCACTCTCTCTCTTTCTCTAAAATTTTTAGAAAGTAAAAAATTAAAATATAAAATACTATGACATTCATAAATAAATTAATTATAAAAATAAAATTTATAAATAAAATTTTAAAATAAATTGTAGCTAAATTTAATTTTAATTGTGATTCAATTATTTTTTTAATATTAAAAATTACAAATTTTGGATTAATCAAAGTTTTTGAATTAATTAAAAACTTAAGACTAATTAAAAAAAATAATTTTTAATATTAAGACATAATCAAATCACAATCAAAATTAAATTTTAAATTTAGTTACAAATTATTTTGACAATTGAATTTATAATTTTAATTTTATAATTAATATATTTAAAACTCCATAGTATTTTTTATTTTTATTTTTTACTTTATACTCCCTCTGTCTCACTTTAGGAGTCCCATCACTTTACGCCCTCGTTTTATAAAAATGATAATAAATAATTAAAGTGGAGAAATGGTAAAGTAAGAGAGAGAATAATGTTGAGTCTCCCTTACTTTACCATTTCTCCACTTTAACTATTTATAATCATCTTCTCAATAGTATTCTCTTTTTTACTTTATTATTTCTCCACTTTAACTACTCCTATTTATTATCATTTTTATAAAATGAGTGCGCAAAAGTGACCAGGACTCGTAAAGTGGGACGGGAGAGTAATTGTTTAAGAGAAAGAGAAAGAAAGATGATTTAACATAAAGTGATTGAAAATATAAGTGAAAAATATCATTTTAGGTATTTAAACAATAAGAAAGTATCATACTCTAATACTAGAAATATAGAGAAAATATCATATTCCGTACCTAGATATGAATGTCTAAAAATGTCTTTCATGCCTTGGGGGACATTTTTTGGGTAAAATTGTGATAAATAGTGAAAAAGTACCATACATGTGATTACCCCTTAGTTCAGGGACTACTCATGATATTTTAAAAATTTAGGGATCGTTTGCGTGCAAAACACATAGTTCAGGAACCGTTTAAGTAGTCTAGTCTAACAAGAATGACTACTCAATTCCTATCACTTGGTGCACCGCAGGTGATAAAGGTGGTATATTGAATGCAAAGTCTTAAAATTTGATACAAGTCGGAGAAGTATAGATATGAAATTAATAAAAAGTAGAGCAATAACCTGCAGTTTAGAGCAGCTGGAATAATTGCTTTCCCATGCATGATGCACAAAACCCTACTTCTACTTTTGGGAAAACCATTTTTATTTTCTAGTTAATTAGTAATATCAGCATCTATTTTGTGTTTTTACTACACTCTTTTAATAACAGAAGGGGAGGTCAGGTGGGTCATGATGAAGACCAGGCTCTCCATGAACCACATACGAGCCGGGGCTTTGATAATGTTGAAGCGCGCTTGGAGAACCCCGAACGCCCGCTCCACATCCTTCCGAGCAGCCTCCTGCTTCTGCGCAAAAAGAGCATGCTTTGCGTTCACATGCCTGGTGCACGTCTTCACGAAGGTTGGCCACTTCGGGTAGATGCCGCCGGCAAGATAGTACCCCATTTTATAGCTCTGGTTGTTAGCGGTGAAGTTGATGGCCAGCGCTTTACCATCCAAAACTTCGGCGAAGAGGTCGGATTGGTGGAGCATGTTTATGTCGTTGTTCGAGCCGGGGACCCCGAAGTACGCATGCCAGATCCATAGCCGGTAGTCGGCGACGACCTCGAGTATAACGGTGGGGTGGGTGCCTTTGTGGCCGCTCGTGTATGACCCTCTCCACGCTACCAGGCAATTCTTCCATTGCCAGTGCATGCAATCGATGCTGCCAAGCATCCCGGGGAATCCGTGCACTTCTTCGTGAAGGCGGAGCAGGAACTGGCAATCTGTCGTGTTTGGCTTTCGGAGAAATTCATCGGTGAAGGCTGCCCGGACGCCTTTGCAGAATTGGATCAAGCACATTCTCCAAGTGCTTCTCCAATGTGGAGGTATTCGTCGAACACATCCGTCGTTTGTCCAGTCGCAAGCTGGCGGATTGCTGCAGTACATTTCTGCAGCGTCGTGTGGCTGGGACGGCCGACAGAGTCGAACCTTTCTTGGAAGAACTCTTCCCGGGCTGCCAATGTATTTGCGATGTGGAGAAATAGGGGTCGCTGCATGCGGAAACGACGACGAAAGTAGGTAACTCCTCACACCGGGTTATCGCAGAAGTAGTCGCGGACTAACCTTGCGGCGGCTTCCTCCCGGTTACGATGGATGTAAGTCCAGGAGCGTCTTTGGGGCGGTGCGGCTTCCTCCGCCTCCCGACTTCGATCTTCTTCAAGTGATTCTTCCATTATTCGACGCATTTGCTCATATGGATCCATTAGATCGATTAAATTTGGGGGAAGAATAAAAGAGATGATTTGAGATGAAAATTGGAGTGGAAAGAGAGATGATTTGAGAGGAGTAGATGTGTGTGAAATGAGGATGAAATATGAGTATTTATAGAGTAAAAAAATAAAAATAAATAAAAAGAATAAAAAGGAAAACGGTCGAAAACGGTAATATTACCGTTTTCGAATTTTAAATTTTTTTTGTTCGATTTTTTTAAAAAAAATTAATTTATTGCGTCAGCATGACGAAACCCACTCGCGGGCCGGCGAGTGGGCATCACGCATCGCCCAGGAGCGCGCCACGTCGCGCAAGCGTGTGGCGAGACAGCTCGCGGGCTGTCTCGGCGTGGCGGGGGTTCCGGCGGAATGGTGATGGGACGAGAAGCTGCAACGCGTCCCGCACCAGTCTCGTCACGGAGGGACGGGACACGAGCCACCCGCGTAACGCTTTGCGGGTGGCCTAAGTATTTAGTTAGTATATCATGACTTGACTATGTATCTAAAATAGTCATTTCATTGATTCGTACTTTTATTTTAGATCATAAATTTGAGATTGAGTAATTAGTGTAATTAAATTAGTATTTTAAGTGTAATAAGATATCACTTAATAGAGAAATACTTAATTAATTATAACATCTTAATTAAATATCTTAATTCTTACTTAAAAAAAGTAGAAATAGTTGGGAACGAGCCGAAATAAGAAAACACGAGTAACATGACACATAGTTAGTAGTATTAGTTTAGATAGGAAATAAAATACTTCATCCGTTCCAACATAGTTGAGTCATTTTTCTATTTTGGGAAGTATTTTCTTAGTTGAGTCATTTCCCTATATTGTAGTAATAACTTGCTTACTTTCCTTTTCCTATTTCATTCTCTTTATTACTTTATCATCTCTACTTTATTCACTATTCTACCTTATTTTCGTTACTTTTCCTCTTTCTTACTTTTCTCTCCCTTCATTTAAGTGTTTAATACAATAAATATTTTTTTTCGTAAACTTCTACCAAAAAGAAACGTCTCAACTAGTAGGTGAGATAGGATGTCAATTGACCACCAGCAAAACCTAATAACTGCGGTGAACTACATTGGCCGAAGAGGGAGAGAAATATTTGCAAGTTTTGACTCAAAAAACCAAAAAAAAAAAGCAGTGAGAATTAATGTATAGTTTCACATCAAGAAAGGAACTACTCAGTAAACAAAATGCAACCCATTTAATATACCATGTTTAATTCCTAAATATAGTCTGTGATTGTTAGAGAAAAGAAGCAAATGGAAATTTATATTGAACTCTTTGGAAAGTGAAATGCAAAATACAATAATTATAAAGATAACTCCTTATAAAGAAGGCCCTCTTCCCTTCTAGGAAGCCTCGGCAAAGCCGTACAATACTCTTAATCTTCCCCCTCCTTCTAACCTTAGGACACTATATATAATGGAACAATAATTAAGACAAAATGATAATTAAGACTAATAAACTAGAGAATTATTAATAATAAAGACTGCCAGGGTTCTGTAACCGCCATCCACTAATCCTAAGGCAGGTAACTGATGTGTATTCCTCAATATTAATTGCACCATAATCAGACCTCTCTCATTCATCTCTCTCTACATAACGTGGTTAGAAGGTAAAAGATATTTTCCTGACATAGTTTGAGAGACAGATGCAATAAGGAGCTGTTTGTTCAGTCACATTACTCACACTGACATGTTCATACCAATATTCACACACACACACACATTAGGGTGCTTCCAAAATTCTCAATTTCAAAATATTGGTAGTTAGAATTCTATATAAACCTGCTTCTTCCATCCCTCAAATGTGCCAAATTCCCATCATTTCAAACAGTCTATTCATGGCTGTCTTTTCTTTCTCATCTTCTTCTTCCACTCCATTTTTGTTACATCACCATTTCTCTTCACCTGAAAAACCACCTGCATGTTTTCCGGAGAATGTCCATGGAGGTAACATCGTGATTACGATGGTTTGAACTTGTTGGAGCTATCCTTACTGAGCTTTTATAATGAAGGGAGACGTGATTACAATGAATGAAGAAATAAATGCATGTAAATATACATCTTTTCTTCGTTTTGATTGTAAGTTTTTTGTAAAGATTTTCTTTTTCTTGACCTTGCAAGACTTTTATCTTATTTTCTTTTCATTTTTTAGGATTTATAGTACTTTTATTTCTTTCAAATCTTTCATGTTTTTCATTTGTATCTATTCCTCTTGAGCTTATGTAATGTTTTGTTTCTGTTTTTCATAATGAAAAATGTGTTATCAGTATAAGAAAATTCAAGGTAAATGGAGCTTCATTGAAATGTATAATTTTGTTCTTTATTTCTACAAACAAACAATGGAAAATTACTCATAGTTACCAAAAACAATATTTTTAAAACGATAATGCAATAACATTAATTTCAACCAAGATAATTCGTTGAAGAAAATATGTACGGCTTAGAAACAATTGGAAAAGTGGTCAATGAAAAATGATCAGTCATCTCCCATGGATTGGTTGAAGGAACACAGCCACCTCCTTCCGTCGTTCTGAGACGTCGAACGTCGCAAGCTCGACGACCTCGAACAGCGGACCAACTGGCCGCTCATGCTACGGCCAGTGGTCCGTGGAACTAGACAAGGGCTAGTGTCCGGTGCTCCCATGCAGAGGCCGGGGCTGAGTTTCATCGAGGGGAACTTTTTGCGGCTGAGGGATCGGAAGGAAGATCCGAGCGGAGAGGGCCGAGGGCACTGAAGATCGGGCTTGCACAACGGCGTGTCCAAAGAATTGGTGTCCGGGAGCTCGGTGGAACAAGTGCAGAAAGACAAGGACAGACTGTTTCTTGCTATCTCTTTCGTTGCTGGCCTCGTCCCTGCCAGCTTGCCAAAGGAGACTATCCCGTGCCGGCATAAGGGGCACGCGATTGAGCCGGGCGGCCCCTGAGAAACCGTTGATGCGCTGTTTGTGGAACATAGGTAGAGAGCACATTGGGTGCAGAACTCATGGAAACAACCTGCATAATAAAAGTCGAATTTGTGTGTTTTAGTGTAAATTTCGTCGATTTTTAATGCTGAAATCGGACTAGTTTTTTACCTTCTGCTGCAACGGTGCACTTTCTCTCTAAGCAAACAACACATGGATCTAAACATGTTGATGGTGAATCGTTGCATCTCCATCCGTTTTCTCTGAAACGAAGGAGACGAAAGATTGCAGTTAATTTGGTTCAACTTTTGTAGCAAGCTGCTTATTTGATGTGGTTTCTGCTCACCTTGCGATTTCGACAATGCTCATGAGAGGAAGGCTTAGATATGGCGAAGGACAGAGCCTTAGTCGCCCTCCTGGTCGTTGGCTTAGAATCTCCTCGAGCCAATCTCTATGCCACGAACGAGCAACCATCAACGGAGTCCATCTACAGACAAAAGTGAAAAATAGGTGAATCAAATCCCAAAGCTTCAAAACAGAAGTGTGTTGATGGAAAAGGTTCTTGTTTCCCTTATGAAAATCCAGACGAGCCTATCGGCCGTAGCAACGCTGGTGGAAGGAAGATTGATGACAAGATTCACATCTAACGTGAAAATGGAAATTGTTTTAACTATAAAACTGGATTTCATTAGCCACATTGTGTTTTTGTTTCTTGCCAACGTCAAGATCCGGAAAGTTGCCAAAATTAGCATGGTATCAGTGAAGAAAACATTTAAACACAACTCAACGGAAACTAAACTGTGACACTGCATACCCGTTCATGTTCTCTGCAGTAAGACTCGCACCCTTGGCAATCAAGAGCTGAAAATGATCGAAATATCTTAGTTACATCAAGCAAATTTAAGACGACGTTAATATCTTGTTTAATAACTTTATAAACTACCTGACAACACTGTGCACTACCACCACATGCAGCATAATGGAGTGGTGTGCTTCCAGCACCTGTCAAAAAGAACCGCACATATCCTTTACGTTAGCGATCACACAAATTTTCATCGTGCAAATCATAGCACGGTGTTCAGACAAACTTTAGAGAAGTAATGTTGCATTTCTGAATAAGGTTTGATTTCACCAGTTCCTTTATATACAGCAAATCACATCACTAATTTGTAGCGGCCCAAATTCGAGTGAAATCCGAAGTCAAGAAAGTTCCAACAATGGAGCTACAGGCTCAAGGGACAAGCAAGTTAATATTTTTCACATAAAAACTAAAGCATATTACATCTAGACAAAAATATGGGGACCAACTATTATCTCGGTTTCTGATAAGGCAAAAAAGGACATTTCTGAATTCATTTTGTGTTGTGTCGAAATCAATATCAATACCATAACATAGTACAAGAGAATTATCATAAAACAGAATATAAGTTTTTGCAACACTAGCATACCTATTAAGTCGATTGTAGTTCCATCCTCCACTGTTGCGCTGGATGCTGAAGCCCCGATATCCAGAAGTAGATGAACAGTGTCAGCATGTCCGTTTAGTGCAGCCATATGAAGGGCTGTGATGCCTCCATCAGCAGGCTGGCTGATTACTTCGTGGAGTGAACTAACAGAAACAACGAAAGTTCAAATCCGATAACCATTTGAATTTTCAGCAAATACATATATTCTCATGGAGTAGTAGTACCCTTGATCGAACTCTGAAACAGATTCTTCATTTTTGGACTTTTTCCTCAAAATGCTGCAGAAGTTAGGAATGCTGGGAATGTAATCAGCAAGGAGGAGACGAATGCACGGGGAATGCCCGTTTAGAGCAGCTAAGTGGAGAGCCGTTCCTCCATTTAGGTAATCCGCTCTGTGAATCTACAAGCCAACACATGATTTACAAACTCAAAATCCTATTCCTACACATAATAACTCATTAACATCACGAAAATTGTACGATCATAACACTCGACATACATTGGCTTTAAAAAGTATCAGAATCTGAACGACCTCCCAATGACCGTATTGACAAGCCTGCATCAGCGCTGTCTGCCACAGATAAACAAGAATTGAAGATACCATCATCCCACACTAGATAGAGTCCACTAATAGCGACGAAAAACTAGCAAAAGTGTCACCTGCCCCCTATAGTTCCTCAGATTAATATCAACACCAGACTCTAGCAAGAGTGAAACAATCTGATCAAGGAACAAGCCACAACAATCAATTCAAGTCAACTGCACATTTCTTCTACAAACATTGGGGGATTTGAGATACCTCATGGTGGCCCTGTGCTGCAGAGTAATGCAGTGGGGAATTCCGAACACAGAAGGTCGAATACCTCGCAAGGCGAGGGTTGTATTCCAGCAAGGCCTTGGCTTCTTGAAGATCACCATCTCTCGCTGCAGAGACCAGCCGCTCCCCCGATGCAGAGCATCCAAAAGAATTCCCAACCAGACTCAAGAAACGCATTGTCACCATATATACAGAATCCTACAAACAAGAATCAAGAACAAATCAAGATTCTTGAATAACAAATCAAAACTAAATACCACAAGAATCCATTGAAAATTTCCTAACAACACCACCAATTCACCTACTCTTTCACACATAATTCCTATGTTTCCTACCTAAGAGGGAACCAAACAATACCTGCACATGCCTCCATAAACAATCTGTTGTTGTAACTGTCAGAAATCTCCCACAGCCCTGATTGAAAGCCAATGGAGAAAGAAGAAGCTCACCATCATACACAAAAATTAAAAATTACAACTTGATCATTATTTCTAATTATATAAATGAGTTTAAAAGTACCTTGAAAATGACAGATTTCTGTATCAGAAAGGGCCTTTGTCAACTCCTAATGGCCAAAGAGAAATCAGAGCTGAAGAAAAATGGATAAAAAATTGATCTTTACAACCCAGCTTGACAAAATCAAACGACCCTTTCTCTGTTTCCCCTCATCATCAAGATTCTTCAACCAGATTTCTCAGAGAAAGAACCTACAAATCCGGCCATGAAAATACCGGCCCAGAATCCAAATTTTCCGGGAGGACAATCACAACAACAATAATCAAAGATGCATACATGTGTTCCTAAATGTTTAAATCCGAATTTCCAGAACCCCACAAAACTATCTGTCTCCCTTCTTCATTTCTAACCGACAATTTGCATAAATTAAACGACAATCATCCCCCAAATCTCTCTCTCCTCCCAAATTATTTGTTTTTGTAGGGCGATTAGGTGTAACGATGAATATTCGCAGATTAATTATTGGCAATTTTTAATTTTGGTATTTTATTTAAGATGGAAAAAGCAAAATAAATTATATACGTTTTAAGTTTTTGTTTATCAGGAGTAATCTCTAAATTAGGGTAAATAGTTATTTTTGTAGAATTTTATTTCCTATACGTTTCTATTGTTAGTTTTCCAGCTTTTTTTTTTCAAGATGTCTTTCAACTCTAAAAGTTATTTCAGTCTATTTTAATCATTTCTTTTCCCTCTCACACTCGTCTCGTCATTCTCTAACTCAACTATTAAATCGTGTCATTACAATTAAATACTAAGTATTAGTCTATCACAACTATTACAATTTATATAACAGCACCCACAACCGTGCTCTTGCCCGGCGCCACTATTTCTGTCTGCTCTTAGGCAAGAGCACAACACCCACAGTTGTGCTCTTCCGCAAGGACGAGCATAAGAGTCCCACCATTCTATTATTCAATTTAAATAAAAACATAACCATAATATTAAAATTCATTAAAAAAACTGAAATAATATTACAAATTACAAATAAAATAAAAAAGACATAATTAAAATCCTAAAAATTAAAAATTACATAATTAAAATCCTAAAAATTAAAAATTACATAATTAAAATACTAAAAATTAAAAATTACATAATTAAAGCTAAAAATATCCCTGTGGAAGACTATTCATCGGGCGGCACTATCCACAATTGTTTTTGGAGGCCCAATATCATGGCCTTGTGCGATCGAAGTTGCAAGGGGGTCATAGTTGACCTGTCGGCCATATTGAGTTGGGCCAAAACCCCCCCACAACGAGTTGGTGGGGGGTGGAGATGGCGCATAAGGCATGGGAACGGGAGCGGGTTCGGGAGCATCGCCGGATGGAGTCGCGGCGCGACGGCGGTTGGCCGCAGCCTTCTTCCTTCCTTGCGGTCGGCGTTGGGAACCGCTCGGGCCGGCGTCGGGGCTACCCAAGTTAGCTCCGGCGAGTTGGCTAACCACGTCTTCGGAACCGGCGTTGGATAGGGATACCTGTTATGATTGGTATACTGAAAAGCATATTTCGAGCATGTTGCACGGATAGAATTGCTTGTATACAATAAACTCTACAATCCACTTTTAACCCAAGGCGAGAAGAATTAATTTTATCGCATTGGTGTTTGCTTATGCATTTATAAGATGTTTCTCAAACATTTAAATGTATAAGAAGCAAATAAGTCTAATTCTTCTACATAGTAGACTGGTCGTGAACGACGTTCACAGAAGGTGACGCAGTCGGTCCTTTGTAGAAGAGAAATAGAATTTCACAACCTAGATAGGCTTTGGCTACCTATCGTGAAAGGTTGCAGTGTCAGTCCGCATATTTCCTTACCTTAGGAAATAAACGACACTTGTGTGGTATAACACTGAAGGATCTAACAGTTGAGATAAGTCTTTCTTGTTATTTACTGAAAGACGAGGTTTCGGTGATTGTTATTTCTTAATCATTGTTGACATAATATTGAGCATACGATATTGATTATGCACTACTTTGATTTATCAAATGGTGCGGATTTTTCACAATCCAAGAATCCTGATATCTTGGGTAGTGGTGATCTATGTCTAGAGGTGCTAGTATTGTTATTGCAATGAATCGTGTGCTGGGTGAGTCCAGTTTGATAATATCCTGAAGAGGTGTTCGAAAAAGGTTTTATTATTCAGAAACCCGGCCGGTTGGAATTTATTCCAGAATAATAAATAAAGATTTTGAACTAGACAACTCTTGGAAAAAGATATTAATTAGTTAAAGTCAAATAGCAGACTTAAATTAATTAATGGATATTTATATCTTAAACACGGGAAATAATAAATTAAAGAGGTAAAGCCCGGATTACTCGTTATTTGGGATTGGACGGGCAGTCAATATTATTATACTATAATAGATGATAATAATATTCTATTGGACTTGTATTAAATTGGGGCTCAATTTAATTAGTAAAAGCCCAACAGGTTTGGCCCAAGTCCAACCTCCATGGATCCCTAATCTGGCCCATAATAACTCTATATAAAAGGAGATTAGAAAGAAGATTAAGTGGGAATTAACACATTAATTTTCGTGCTCCCCTCTGGGAGTGGACGAAAAATCAGTTTTTGAGAAAACTGATATTCTGTCTTCTTTCTAATCAAGCCATTTTCGATTCTGATAAGCTTTGCCCACCCAAAGGTCAGATTTTGAGTTCGGGATACAGATTAGAAGATTCGTGGTTGAGTACGAAGATCTTCATGTGGAGAAGGCGCAAGCAATCGTCGATTCTTTGGAGAATCAAATCGGTAATTCTAAACCGTAGGAAATTCATGAACTAGGTTTTAATTCCTTTTACATGAATTGTGTGCGTTCTTGTATGCAATTGATTGTTTAACATGTATATAATTAATCTCATAATCGGTCAAATAGATCAGTAGATCTGATTTATTTGTTTTTGCATGACTTCCGCTGTGCAAGGGGCACCAAACCCCAACAATTGGTATCAGAGCCAATTTTTGGCTCTGATTATGTGGATTAATTTCATGTTGTGTGATTGCATGAATTTCTTCGTTTGGTTTGTGTTTTTGTTTTTATCGAACTTGAAAAACACTAAATAGGAAGAAGACAAAGTTGCGCGTGCGTATATTTCTTGTGCGATAATGTGTTGGTTTAAATTCAATGAATGGGTAATCATTACATGGATTCAAACTTGATTATCTTATACGTGATTATGCATTCATTATGTGATTTGATTTACAATTCGTAATGGATGTGCGCGATTTGAATCAAATCGCGGAGTTCTCCGTCAGGCTTCAAGGGGCAGGCTGCGTCGGATGCCCAAGCCTGTGGGCTGGGCAGTTTGTGCGACGCGGCACAGCAGGTGCAGCGAGAGCAGCGACGCAGCTGCACGATAGCAGCGGCGATCTGCAAGCGCTAACAGCAGCGAGGCGGCGGCGAATTCAACGTCGCAGCAGCGACGACGACTCAACAGCAGCTTCGATAGCAACGACGCAGAACAGCGGCGTCAGTTTTTCGAGTGGGAGCCCTTCTTGGTCAGTTCCCGGGATCGGAGGAAGCTGTTGTCACGCAGAACAACAGCTGTTCGTGAATCGAGTGGGAGCCCTTCGTGGGCAGATCCCGGACTCGATAGCGACGGAGATGAGCAGCAGTGGCTGCGGGCTCAGTGGGAGTGCAGCGGCGCTGAATTAGGGTATATTTCCCTATGCGCAACGCTCGCACGAGTGGAACCCGCGCGACGTCGCATCGCCTCGTCTCGTGACTTCGCGTTCTAAATTAGTTAGGGTTCCCAAACCCTAGGAATTAATTTTGAATTTATTTTAAGATATAATTTAGAATAAGATTTGACATATCTTAAATGGATTATCTAAAATTTAATTTTAATTAAATTATGGATTAGTTGGAATTTATCTTTATTTTATGGATTTGGATAGATATCCTGATAAAGATAAACTTGAATAATAACAATTAATTTATTTTCTTTTGTCTTATGGATTTATATAAATTAATTTTATGAAAATGAATCCTAGATAGACTAGATAAATAATTAATTATGTTTGGATTTTATCCTTATTTTATGGATTTGGATAGATTTGATTCTCTCTAGATAAATCCTAGATAAATTTGGATAATAATTAATTTTATTTTGTCTTATGGATTTATATAGATTTAATACTATGTGAATAAATCCTAGATAGACTAAGATAAATTTTAATTAAGTTTATCCGTATCTTGTAGATATTGATAGATTTATATCTATACTATGTGAATAAAATCCATGTTTATCTTTATCTTGTGGATATTTATAAAATTAGTTCTATTTAGAAAATATCCTAGTAGATTTAGATAATTAAATGTATCTCTATCTTATAGATATTGATAGATATATATCTATCTAGAATATATCTTAGAATATTTAGATAATTGTTAATCCTGTATTGTAATTATTTTTGGATTTAAGATAGATTTAGTTCTATCTAGTTAAATCCTAGTTGAATTAATTAATATTAATTCTAGTTTATCCTAATTTTATGGATATAAATAGATTTATTTCTATTTAGAAAATATCCTAGATAAATTTGGATAAAGATAATACAAGATAATCCTTATCTAATTGGATTTTGATAAAATTAATTTTATCTAGATTAAATCCTAATAGATATGATATATTCTAGTTTCTTATTCTAAATAATCTAAGATTTTCTTAAATCTTGGAGTGATTGGATTTTATCTTTAACTTATGGATTTGGATAGATTTGTTTCTATCTTGAAAATATCCTAGTATGATTTAGATAATGATAATCCAAGGTTAGTCTTATCTTGAATTTTAGGATTTGATTTTATCCCTGTAAAATCTAGAATAATCATAAGAGGATTTAGATAGATTCCACTCTATCTAGATAAATTCTAAATTAATTTGGATAGTCATTATCCAGATAAATCTTATCAAATCCGAGATTCCTATTTTGGATAAGATAAGCAATTAATTATTTAATTAAATCTTCCTAGATTTATTAAATAATTTAAATAATTATCCAATGATTACTCACCATGAATTAAATAGATTTATCTGTTTATTTGGTGTTAATCTATTTTAAGTGGGTTATCTGTCTTATCTACTTATGTGATAATTATGTAAAAACCATGTTTAAAATTACTAAGCGATAATTATAACAATGCGTTGTATATGGTCTCCATAAATTGGTCTATTTATGAAGCAGTTTCTAATATTATCGCGACCCACCTTAGTGGGAGCAATAATCCTACGAAATAGCAAGTTCATAATATTAGATTTCTTAATAGTAAATTGTTTAAACTAGAAGCATGTTTCTAATATTATCGCGACCCACCCTAGTGGGAGCCATAATCTTGTGAAATTGCAAGTTCATATGTTTAAAACATATTTATAAGATAGCTATGAAATTTTGTTAGTGGCGTACGACCTTCCCTAGAAGGAGTATCAAAACAGAAACGAAATCCTAGATACAAATATTTATGGTAAAAGCTTAGGCAATATTTGGCGGCCATGCCACCTTAGTGGTCTCTGGACTATTCGTCGGTATTGTGACTAGGAAATTGTTGGAATCCTAATTTGTATGACCTCCCTAGAGGCGTACTTATTTTGGTTTTCACAGTTGTGAGATACATAAATTGTTTTGTGGTTGTTTGCGATTATGTATCAAGCATAGTATGTGATAAATAGTTTTATTTCTTCTCAGCCAAATTCTTAATAATGTCTGTGAACCTTAAAGAAATCAAACTCGAATGCCAAAATTATGTAGACTGAAAATATTAAATGGATAAGATTCTCATTGCTTAAAACTTAAAGTTTGTACTCACCAGTTCATGTCCTCCATTTCCTCGACAAAATTCTATAAAGAAAATCCAAGAATGCATTTCATGCATGTACTTGACAAGTTCTTTGAGATAGAAGGTCAAACTACTTTCTTTTAAGTTGTAAGACACGACTTGGTTTATACCGATGATAAAGGAATATCCAATGAGGACGTTGTCCAGATTCTATTGGAACATCCAAAAGAGATAGAAAGTTTTGATGAATCTTCTGATTCAGTTACTCAAATAGTTTCTACACTCAGTTCATCGCCAAATGTAATAGGAAGTGAGTACAAGAAGGTTGTTACTGAAAAGTTGGAAACCTTCAACATTGTATTCACTTTATTACTTTTGGAGGAAGATAACATGATAGTTGACGAATTCATTAAGGCTGCATCTTTCCTATGTCTTAGTTCAATCGAACAGAAGACTAGCAATGGAAAGAGGGAAGAGCTGAATTGTCATCAACGAAAGCTATAAAGGCAAGAAATATTTGGTGAAAAGGCAAAGAGAAGATACATTGTAAGTCGGATTGACCTCTTATATAAAGGACAATGACTTAGATAACAATGCAACTTCTAAAGAGAGATCTAAATCCAGCTGGGCAGTTGTTGCAGTGGGAGCTATTTATTTATGCTCACTTTATTGTTTTGTTTTGATGTTAGAGATTTTGTTTTATTGGTACAATCTTGTTTAGAATGAATTTATATTCAGTTTATAAACTCATTTATGATTCTACGATGTTCAATTTCATTTTATAATGCTTGCATTATTGAGAAATGTGGATCGAATATCTATCATAGTACCATAGAAAAACAAATTATACATCATAGTATCTAAACAATATAATTGCAAAAGATTGAGTATAACACCACAGTTCAACTTCTTAAACAATGAATGATAAAGTATTTATGGTACTTAATCATAAGGCCAAGAAAGTACTTAGTAATTGTTCAAACTGATTTTGTCTAACTCAAGTGACTATCGAGATTTTAACAGCTTACTTGTTAAATAGCTTGAAAGTCAGGTAAGTCTGGTTGATGCACAATAAGTTAGAATCTTTTGGTGGTTCAAGAGATTCAGAATACTTATAGAGGTGCGACATAGAAAGACTAGCAAGTCTTTATGGTTTATACCATAGGAGACGAGCAATGAGTTAAGATCAGTAGTGGGAGCTAAATCCTAGTTGACTACTCCAAGCATTCTTCTAAAGAATGGGATAGTCATATAAGAAGATATCGAAGTCTCTTGAAGACAAGTTCGATAAGTGAACAGTTTTACTCAATAACACCTTATCATTGATGGGATATACGTTGGAAACTACGAGTTATACCTTAAAGAAACTACCATAACATCAATACCTTCTACAATACACGAGTTGTGGACTAGAGGCAAGTTTAGTCCAGCACATCTCAAGGTGTGGAGTTATTCCAACACATGTTTTGGAAAAGGTATCCAAGTAATTGGAGTTGTGTACTGAGGTATGTTTTAAGGTTGTCCCAAATGATAGAAAAGGTACAGGTTCTATAATCTTCACGGCAAGATATGTGTTTGTTTACACGAATACTAGATTCTTTGATGAAGATTATGAGGAGAACTACAAGCCTAACAAACATGATAATTCTCAATATAATGAGAATATCTATTTTCCATCTTAACCAAGAAGTCATACTATTAGAAATTTATGCACTAAGAAAATCAACGTTTATACCTAAGATTGTAAGAGTCGTGTCGTAGTGGGAGCGTTCTTTGCGAACATAATAAGTTCATGGGTCTAAAAGAGTCTTAAAACTCAGTCTTAGATCAACTTGAACATAATCCCTGTAACTACAAGGACGCAATGACTTATTCAGATAATCATTCTTGATAATATGATAGATTCTGAATAACAATCTTAAATAGACAAGAATGTTTGCAAGACTTGCGATACTACCCATAGACTATTTCAGTCAGTGGGAGCTAGTGGACCTGCAAGTGTAAGCATGGATCTCAAAAGGCTAGAATAATGGCAAAGGGTTATACCTAGAGATAATTATATTCTCGCCTGCCATTTTTGCCTAAGTCGATCTGTATATTGTCTATTGTAGCCTACATAAATTAGGATGTATGTACTATGATTGTCAAGACAGTTTTCTTTAAGTAGAAGTCTTGAGGAGATCATCTGCATGGAACATCTTAATGGTTATGTAATACAGGGCAAGAAAGTTGAAAGTGCACTATATTTGGTATTCTTGGTACTCTACGATGATGACATCTATAAAAGTTGATAAACAACTAAGAGGGTTATCTAGCGTAGGAAACTGGTCGTCTACCCAGTTTAAGGATGATGGATTTAAGATAATCTAGTTACATTCTAAGCATCTATGTCATTAGATTGCTAGAAAAAGAAAGTTATGTTTCTTAAAGAATCCTATATCTACACAATACTTAGACACTTTAGCACTGAAAATTCCTAGAAAATATTTTACTTTTCTAGATGGAATTATCTTGTCTCTAGTAAGTGTTTTACGACACTGAATGAAATCAAGAGGAATGAGACAAGTTCTGTAATTGGAAGTCTCGATTATGCTATGATGTGTATTAAGTTAGATATTAGCTTTGCTTTTGGCATAGAAGCTTGATATCATATTAACCATGACCAAGGACATTGGATTGGTAAAGAATATACTATAGAGCTTGAAAAAGACTAAACGGTATGCTCTAGTTTACCAGACATCCATGTTATGTCCTTTAGGTTACATCGACTCGATTTTATAATTGATTGATGATCGAGTTATCCTCTGACTATGTGTTAAAATTAGGAGTTGAAAACTGAGTCATGAAGGAGTGTGATTACATCACAGACTCTATCATGAAAATTACAAGTGTAGTTTCTTCGGAAACTGCTAAGGTAGTTGTTCATCTCAGTAATTTCCTGATAGCTTTGACCGTGAATCCGAGTATGCCTATGAGTATTATATTTTGTTATGATTACTCTAGCGAAGTGTCTAACTCGAGGGAAACACGATCTGATAAAGCTAAGCAATCACATAGAGATGAAGTATGAAATTAATTAAGGATTAAGTGCGCAGCAAGACGTTATGGTTTCCAAGATATCATCAGAGAACAACCTGACAGAATTTTTCACAAAATGCCTATATGGCAACATGTTTTACACATGAGGTGAAAAGTATGGTAGTTCGATGTATCATGGTCCGAGACCTGCTTAGAGTATAAGTGGGAGAGTTTTGGCAGTGGGTATACTCAAAAGCATGATTTTGAGTATAAGTGGGAGATTGTTAGGATTGGTATACTGAAAAGCATATTTCGAGCATGTTGCACGGATAGAATTGCTTGTATACAATAAACTCTACAATCCACTTTTAACCCAAGGCAAGAAGAATTAATTTTATCGCATTGGTGTTTGCTTATGCATTTATAAGATGTTTCTCAAACATTTAAATGTATAAGAAGCAAATAAGTCTAATTCTTCTACATAGTAGACTGGTAGTCAATATTATTATACTATAATGGATGATAATAATATTCTATTGGACTTGTATTAAATTGGGGCTCAATTTAATTAGTAAAAGCCCAACAGGTTTGGCCCAAGTCCAACCTCCATGGATCCCTAATCTGGCCCATAATAACTCTATATAAAAGGAGATTAGAAAGAAGATTAAGTGGGAATTAACACATTAATTTTCGTGCTCCCCTCTGGGAGTGGACGAAAAATCAGTTTTTGAGAAAACTGATATTCTGTCTTCTTTCTAATCAAGCCATTTTCGATTCTGATAACCTTTGCCCACCCAAAGGTCAGATTTTGAGTTCGGGATACAGATTAGAAGATTCGTGGTTGAGTACGAAGATCTTCATGTGGAGAAGGCGCAAGCAATCGTCGATTCTTTGGAGAATCAAATCGGTAATTCTAAACCGTAGGAAATTCATGAACTAGGTTTTAATTCCTTTTACATGAATTGTGTGCGTTCTTGTATGCAATTGATTGTTTAACATGTATATAATTAATCCCATAATCGGTCAAATAGATCAGTAGATCTGATTTATTTGTTTTTGCATGACTTCCGCTGTGCAAGGGGCACCAAACCCCAACAATTGGTATCAGAGCCAATTTTTGGCTCTGATTATGTGGATTAATTTCATGTTGTGTGATTGCATGAATTTCTTCGTTTGGTTTGTGTTTTTGTTTTTATCGAACTTGAAAAACACTAAATAGGAAGAAGACAAAGTTGCGCGTGCGTATATTTCTTGTGCGATAATGTGTTGGTTTAAATTCAATGAATGGGTAATCATTACATGGATTCAAACTTGATTATCTTATACGTGATTATGCATTCATTATGTGATTTGATTTACAATTCGTAATGGATGTGCGCGATTTGAATCAAATCGCGGAGTTCTCCGTCAGGCTTCAAGGGGCAGGCTGCGTCGGATGCCCAAGCCTGTGGGCTGGGCAGTTTGTGCGACGCGGCACAGCAGGTGCAGCGAGAGCAGCGACGCAGCTGCACGATAGCAGCGGCGATCTGCAAGCGCTAACAGCAGCGAGGCGGCGGCGAATTCAACGTCGCAGCAGCGACGACGACTCAACAGCAGCTTCGATAGCAACGACGCAGAACAGCGGCGTCAGTTTTTCGAGTGGGAGCCCTTCTTGGTCAGTTCCCGGGATCGGAGGAAGCTGTTGTCACGCAGAACAACAGCTGTTCGTGAATCGAGTGGGAGCCCTTCGTGGGCAGATCCCGGACTCGATAGCGACGGAGATGAGCAGCAGTGGCTGCGGGCTCAGTGGGAGTGCAGCGGCGCTGAATTAGGGTATATTTCCCTATGCGCAACGCTCGCACGAGTGGAACCCGCGCGACGTCGCATCGCCTCGTCTCGTGACTTCGCGTTCTAAATTAGTTAGGGTTCCCAAACCCTAGGAATTAATTTTGAATTTATTTTAAGATATAATTTAGAATAAGATTTGACATATCTTAAATGGATTATCTAAAATTTAATTTTAATTAAATTATGGATTAGTTGGAATTTATCTTTATTTTATGGATTTGGATAGATATCCTGATAAAGATAAACTTGAATAATAACAATTAATTTATTTTCTTTTGTCTTATGGATTTATATAAATTAATTTTATGAAAATGAATCCTAGATAGACTAGATAAATAATTAATTATGTTTGGATTTTATCCTTATTTTATGGATTTGGATAGATTTGATTCTCTCTAGATAAATCCTAGATAAATTTGGATAATAATTAATTTTATTTTGTCTTATGGATTTATATAGATTTAATACTATGTGAATAAATCCTAGATAGACTAAGATAAATTTTAATTAAGTTTATCCGTATCTTGTAGATATTGATAGATTTATATCTATACTATGTGAATAAAATCCATGTTTATCTTTATCTTGTGGATATTTATAAAATTAGTTCTATTTAGAAAATATCCTAGTAGATTTAGATAATTAAATGTATCTCTATCTTATAGATATTGATAGATATATATCTATCTAGAATATATCTTAGAATATTTAGATAATTGTTAATCCTGTATTGTAATTATTTTTGGATTTAAGATAGATTTAGTTCTATCTAGTTAAATCCTAGTTGAATTAATTAATATTAATTCTAGTTTATCCTAATTTTATGGATATAAATAGATTTATTTCTATTTAGAAAATATCCTAGATAAATTTGGATAAAGATAATACAAGATAATCCTTATCTAATTGGATTTTGATAAAATTAATTTTATCTAGATTAAATCCTAATAGATATGATATATTCTAGTTTCTTATTCTAAATAATCTAAGATTTTCTTAAATCTTGGAGTGATTGGATTTTATCTTTAACTTATGGATTTGGATAGATTTGTTTCTATCTTGAAAATATCCTAGTATGATTTAGATAATGATAATCCAAGGTTAGTCTTATCTTGAATTTTAGGATTTGATTTTATCCCTGTAAAATCTAGAATAATCATAAGAGGATTTAGATAGATTCCACTCTATCTAGATAAATTCTAAATTAATTTGGATAGTCATTATCCAGATAAATCTTATCAAATCCGAGATTCCTATTTTGGATAAGATAAGCAATTAATTATTTAATTAAATCTTCCTAGATTTATTAAATAATTTAAATAATTATCCAATGATTACTCACCATGAATTAAATAGATTTATCTGTTTATTTGGTGTTAATCTATTTTAAGTGGGTTATCTGTCTTATCTACTTATGTGATAATTATGTAAAAACCATGTTTAAAATTACTAAGCGATAATTATAACAATGCGTTGTATATGGTCTCCATAAATTGGTCTATTTATGAAGCAGTTTCTAATATTATCGCGACCCACCTTAGTGGGAGCAATAATCCTACGAAATAGCAAGTTCATAATATTAGATTTCTTAATAGTAAATTGTTTAAACTAGAAGCATGTTTCTAATATTATCGCGACCCACCCTAGTGGGAGCCATAATCTTGTGAAATTGCAAGTTCATATGTTTAAAACATATTTATAAGATAGCTATGAAATTTTGTTAGTGGCGTACGACCTTCCCTAGAAGGAGTATCAAAACAGAAACGAAATTCCTAGATACAAATATTTATGGTAAAAGCTTAGGCAATATTTGGCGGCCATGCCACCTTAGTGGTCTCTGGACTATTCGTCGGTATTGTGACTAGGAAATTGTTGGAATCCTAATTTGTATGACCTCCCTAGAGGCGTACTTATTTTGGTTTTCACAGTTGTGAGATACATAAATTGTTTTGTGGTTGTTTGCTATTATGTATCAAGCATAGTATGTGATAAATAGTTTTATTTCTTCTCAGCCAAATTCTTAATAATGTCTGTGAACCTTAAAGAAATCAAACTCGAATGCCAAAATTATGTAGACTGAAAATATTAAATGGATAAGATTCTCATTGCTTAAAACTTAAAGTTTGTACTCACCAGTTCATGTCCTCCATTTCCTCGACAAAATTCTATAAAGAAAATCCAAGAATGCATTTCATGCATGTACTTGACAAGTTCTTTGAGATAGAAGGTCAAACTACTTTCTTTTAAGTTGTAAGACACGACTTGGTTTATACCGATGATAAAGGAATATCCAATGAGGACGTTGTCCAGATTCTATTGGAACATCCAAAAGAGATAGAAAGTTTTGATGAATCTTCTGATTCAGTTACTCAAATAGTTTCTACACTCAGTTCATCGCCAAATGTAATAGGAAGTGAGTACAAGAAGGTTGTTACTGAAAAGTTGGAAACCTTCAACATTGTATTCACTTTATTACTTTTGGAGGAAGATAACATGATAGTTGACGAATTCATTAAGGCTGCATCTTTCCTATGTCTTAGTTCAATCGAACAGAAGACTAGCAATGGAAAGAGGGAAGAGCTGAATTGTCATCAACGAAAGCTATAAAGGCAAGAAATATTTGGTGAAAAGGCAAAGAGAAGATACATTGTAAGTCGGATTGACCTCTTATATAAAGGACAATGACTTAGATAACAATGCAACTTCTAAAGAGAGATCTAAATCCAGCTGGGCAGTTGTTGCAGTGGGAGCTATTTATTTATGCTCACTTTATTGTTTTGTTTTGATGTTAGAGATTTTGTTTTATTGGTACAATCTTGTTTAGAATGAATTTATATTCAGTTTATAAACTCATTTATGATTCTACGATGTTCAATTTCATTTTATAATGCTTGCATTATTGAGAAATGTGGATCGAATATCTATCATAGTACCATAGAAAAACAAATTATACATCATAGTATCTAAACAATATAATTGCAAAAGATTGAGTATAACACCACAGTTCAACTTCTTAAACAATGAATGATAAAGTATTTATGGTACTTAATCATAAGGCCAAGAAAGTACTTAGTAATTGTTCAAACTGATTTTGTCTAACTCAAGTGACTATCGAGATTTTAACAGCTTACTTGTTAAATAGCTTGAAAGTCAGGTAAGTCTGGTTGATGCACAATAAGTTAGAATCTTTTGGTGGTTCAAGAGATTCAGAATACTTATAGAGGTGCGACATAGAAAGACTAGCAAGTCTTTATGGTTTATACCATAGGAGACGAGCAATGAGTTAAGATCAGTAGTGGGAGCTAAATCCTAGTTGACTACTCCAAGCATTCTTCTAAAGAATGGGATAGTCATATAAGAAGATATCGAAGTCTCTTGAAGACAAGTTCGATAAGTGAACAGTTTTACTCAATAACACCTTATCATTGATGGGATATACGTTGGAAACTACGAGTTATACCTTAAAGAAACTACCATAACATCAATACCTTCTACAATACACGAGTTGTGGACTAGAGGCAAGTTTAGTCCAGCACATCTCAAGGTGTGGAGTTATTCCAACACATGTTTTGGAAAAGGTATCCAAGTAATTGGAGTTGTGTACTGAGGTATGTTTTAAGGTTGTCCCAAATGATAGAAAAGGTACAGGTTCTATAATCTTCACGGCAAGATATGTGTTTGTTTACACGAATACTAGATTCTTTGATGAAGATTATGAGGAGAACTACAAGCCTAACAAACATGATAATTCTCAATATAATGAGAATATCTATTTTCCATCTTAACCAAGAAGTCATACTATTAGAAATTTATGCACTAAGAAAATCAACGTTTATACCTAAGATTGTAAGAGTCGTGTCGTAGTGGGAGCGTTCTTTGCGAACATAATAAGTTCATGGGTCTAAAAGAGTCTTAAAACTCAGTCTTAGATCAACTTGAACATAATCCCTGTAACTACAAGGACGCAATGACTTATTCAGATAATCATTCTTGATAATATGATAGATTCTGAATAACAATCTTAAATAGACAAGAATGTTTGCAAGACTTGCGATACTACCCATAGACTATTTCAGTCAGTGGGAGCTAGTGGACCTGCAAGTGTAAGCATGGATCTCAAAAGGCTAGAATAATGGCAAAGGGTTATACCTAGAGATAATTATATTCTCGCCTGCCATTTTTGCCTAAGTCGATCTGTATATTGTCTATTGTAGCCTACATAAATTAGGATGTATGTACTATGATTGTCAAGACAGTTTTCTTTAAGTAGAAGTCTTGAGGAGATCATCTGCATGGAACATCTTAATGGTTATGTAATACAGGGCAAGAAAGTTGAAAGTGCACTATATTTGGTATTCTTGGTACTCTACGATGATGACATCTATAAAAGTTGATAAACAACTAAGAGGGTTATCTAGCGTAGGAAACTGGTCGTCTACCCAGTTTAAGGATGATGGATTTAAGATAATCTAGTTACATTCTAAGCATCTATGTCATTAGATTGCTAGAAAAAGAAAGTTATGTTTCTTAAAGAATCCTATATCTACACAATACTTAGACACTTTAGCACTGAAAATTCCTAGAAAATATTTTACTTTTCTAGATGGAATTATCTTGTCTCTAGTAAGTGTTTTACGACACTGAATGAAATCAAGAGGAATGAGACAAGTTCTGTAATTGGAAGTCTCGATTATGCTATGATGTGTATTAAGTTAGATATTAGCTTTGCTTTTGGCATAGAAGCTTGATATCATATTAACCATGACCAAGGACATTGGATTGGTAAAGAATATACTATAGAGCTTGAAAAAGACTAAACGGTATGCTCTAGTTTACCAGACATCCATGTTATGTCCTTTAGGTTACATCGACTCGATTTTATAATTGATTGATGATCGAGTTATCCTCTGACTATGTGTTAAAATTAGGAGTTGAAAACTGAGTCATGAAGGAGTGTGATTACATCACAGACTCTATCATGAAAATTACAAGTGTAGTTTCTTCGGAAACTGCTAAGGTAGTTGTTCATCTCAGTAATTTCCTGATAGCTTTGACCGTGAATCCGAGTATGCCTATGAGTATTATATTTTGTTATGATTACTCTAGCGAAGTGTCTAACTCGAGGGAAACACGATCTGATAAAGCTAAGCAATCACATAGAGATGAAGTATGAAATTAATTAAGGATTAAGTGCGCAGCAAGACGTTATGGTTTCCAAGATATCATCAGAGAACAACCTGACAGAATTTTTCACAAAATGCCTATATGGCAACATGTTTTACACATGAGGTGAAAAGTATGGTAGTTCGATGTATCATGGTCCGAGACCTGCTTAGAGTATAAGTGGGAGAGTTTTGGCAGTGGGTATACTCAAAAGCATGATTTTGAGTATAAGTGGGAGATTGTTAGGATTGGTATACTGAAAAGCATATTTCGAGCATGTTGCACGGATAGAATTGCTTGTATACAATAAACTCTACAATCCACTTTTAACCCAAGGCAAGAAGAATTAATTTTATCGCATTGGTGTTTGCTTATGCATTTATAAGATGTTTCTCAAACATTTAAATGTATAAGAAGCAAATAAGTCTAATTCTTCTACATAGTAGACTGGTAGTCAATATTATTATACTATAATGGATGATAATAATATTCTATTGGACTTGTATTAAATTGGGGCTCAATTTAATTAGTAAAAGCCCAACAGGTTTGGCCCAAGTCCAACCTCCATGGATCCCTAATCTGGCCCATAATAACTCTATATAAAAGGAGATTAGAAAGAAGATTAAGTGGGAATTAACACATTAATTTTCGTGCTCCCCTCTGGGAGTGGACGAAAAATCAGTTTTTGAGAAAACTGATATTCTGTCTTCTTTCTAATCAAGCCATTTTCGATTCTGATAACCTTTGCCCACCCAAAGGTCAGATTTTGAGTTCGGGATACAGATTAGAAGATTCGTGGTTGAGTACGAAGATCTTCATGTGGAGAAGGCGCAAGCAATCGTCGATTCTTTGGAGAATCAAATCGGTAATTCTAAACAGTAGGAAATTCATGAACTAGGTTTTAATTCCTTTTACATGAATTGTGTGCGTTCTTGTATGCAATTGATTGTTTAACATGTATATAATTAATCCCATAATCGGTCAAATAGATCAGTAGATCTGATTTATTTGTTTTTGCATGACTTCCGCTGTGCAAGGGGCACCAAACCCCAACAATTGGTATCAGAGCCAATTTTTGGCTCTGATTATGTGGATTAATTTCATGTTGTGTGATTGCATGAATTTCTTCGTTTGGTTTGTGTTTTTGTTTTTATCGAACTTGAAAAACACTAAATAGGAAGAAGACAAAGTTGCGCGTGCGTATATTTCTTGTGCGATAATGTGTTGGTTTAAATTCAATGAATGGGTAATCATTACATGGATTCAAACTTGATTATCTTATACGTGATTATGCATTCATTATGTGATTTGATTTACAATTCGTAATGGATGTGCGCGATTTGAATCAAATCGCGGAGTTCTCCGTCAGGCTTCAAGGGGCAGGCTGCGTCGGATGCCCAAGCCTGTGGGCTGGGCAGTTTGTGCGACGCGGCACAGCAGGTGCAGCGAGAGCAGCGACGCAGCTGCACGATAGCAGCGGCGATCTGCAAGCGCTAACAGCAGCGAGGCGGCGGCGAACATTGTTATGTTGTATGTGTGGAAGAAAGATTGAGAATGGAGATGAGAGAATGTAGATGAGAATAGAAATAAGAGAATGTAGATGAGAATTGTGTAGTGTGGTGTGAATTTTTAGGTGTGAAAGTGGGGTATTTATAGATGAAAATGTGTATTTTTGGGGGAAAAAATAAAAAAAGTGGGTAGAAAACGGTAAAAAACGGATATATTTTTTTTGGGAAGTGGAAAAATATTTGTTTTATTTTTAATCTATTTTTTTAATTAAAAACCGATTTTTTAAAAAATAATTCAAATAGCCGTTGCCCAATCACATCACGACACGTCACCTGCTCGCTGGCACGGACGTGCTCGATGCATCGAGCAGCTCCGTGCCAGCGGCGCGAGCGCAGCGGCAGACGAGGTCTTCCGTGCCGCTGGCACGGACGGACGGACGCCGTCCGTCTACCGTTGCAGATGCTCTAAAGCGTGCTCCATGCCTGCACACCTTTTGTAAGAATATAATTTAAATTCAAAAGCTACAATGTACTCTTTTTGAAATTAAGAACTTTCTTAATCAGTTCAACTAAATATTAATATAACCCCACTAACATTATGTCCAATATTTTTCCACTTATTCTCTTATTTTAAACATTATGTATTAAAACTCGTGTATTATCAAGAAACAGATGAAGTATAAATTAGTGCAGGAAAATCAAATACTCCATCTGTCCAAACTAACTTAAGTCATACTCCTTTTTGGGATGTCCCAACCAAGTTGAGTCGTTTCCTTTTTTGACAAAAAAACAAAACATTCAATCACTCTTACTTTATTTCATCACCTACTTGACTCTCTTTATCTTTCCTACTTTATTCCTCAATCATATTTTTCAACGCAATTTCTTAATTTCCGTGCCCAAAAGTTTTGACTGAACTTAGTTGGGACGTAAGGAGTATAAAACTAAAATTTTAGTCTCACTTCCCTCATCTCGTTAATTCTGAATCGTCGTCTATCTCTCTTACTCTGCACACCAGGAAAAAATTTAAACGACATCCAAATCAAACCCTAGTTCTCGCCGACAAAATACAACCAGCGATTTAGCTCAAATTCACCATTTCAAAGAAAACATAAACGAAAGCAGTTGAATTTCAGATTGTTCACCATTTCAAATTTAATTACTTCAACTTAAATATATAAACAAGCATTAAAATAACAAAGAAACAAAATCCATACATCACAACACTACCTAATTTCTCTATGGCCTGATTATTCTCCTTGATTGATGACAAAATCAAAAGTATCCCCTTCAGTCTCGGGCAGTGACAACGATGAAGTCACGACGTTGTCTTCGTCGATTGGCTCGCACCACTTGAAAAAATGGCACTCTTTTCTCTCACAAACAAAGTATAGCTTCCCCTTATCGGTTTTCCATGGTTATTGATGATTCAGAGTGAAGCCAATTTGTTGCAATAATAAATATCGTACCGGAATCGGAGGTCACGTCTGCTATCGCTCTCGCTAAACCATCTGATGTAGTTCGATCGATCCATAGTTGACGAAGTAGGGCTATTGCAGATACTTAGGATTCTTGAAATATGAAACGATAAAGAAGAAGAAGAACGAAACTTGCATTTTCAATTTTTAAAGATGTTTTTTTCTTTTTAATTTGCTTTTTCAAATACCAATTATATTATTTTTGAAAAATAGTAAATGTTTGAAAAATACAAATATCATGTTATGGAACGTTATATTTTGATTCTATTTACATGTTATGGAACCTTATATCGTCCACACTGGGTGTCTTTGATTTAAAAAAAATCTAAACTGGCGTTGATAGTCAATTTTTGAAAATCTTTTCTCATTCTTTTTTACTTTATCATTTATGATTCCCACCATCTACTATAAGTTTCAACTATGTTTTCTTATTTTCTCTTACTTTATCAATTATATATTAAAAACATATGTCATAACCAAATACTACATCCATCCCTTAAAAATTTAAACTACTTAATTCTATTTTGGTTCATCCCTTACAAATAAAAACTAAAATTTTTATTTAAGGAATTGAACCTCATAATCCGTTTATATTACTTCCACTATTTTTTCTGTTCTTCTTTTTTTTATTTTTCTTACTTTATTAATTAATCTCTATTATTTTACTAATTACACATTAAAAATCATAATATTTTAAAAAATTATATATTTCAAAAGTAGTAATATTTCTATGCAATGAAGAAAGTATAAGTATATTATTTTATACTATTAAATAATCAATTTATATAGAAGCAAGATAATTTTAGCACAAAAAGTGAGACACTAAATTTATCGAAAATTAAAGCGGAAAAGACTTCGCAATATCCAAAAACAACAAGAAACGTGTGCTGTACATCATTGGCACTTATTATTATTCTCATTATTGCTTGTCAAATTTGGTAGTTGGTTGATTATTAACCTATTATTGTCCTCATTTTCATTAAGTTTCCGTGCGGATATATATATATATATATGGTCTTGTTAGGTTGAGATTTTTTAGCTTAATTGAGAATTGAGATGCATTTTCAGCCACTCATTTTGAAATGTCAACTGCAAGTAGATTATGTCAACTAAGGGGTATTATCGTCATTTCATTTCAATAGCCAGAATATCAAATGTCAACAACTCGTATTAAAATGTCAACAACTAAAAAAAAATTAATTTTTTTAATTTTTTTTAATTTTTTTTAATTTTTTTTAAATTTTTTTTAAATTTTCGCGCGATGTCAACTACTGAGACATTATGTCAACTACGATGTGTAGTCTGCACATCAAATGTCAATAGCTCTGCACATCAAATGTCAACAGCTTATAATTGACATTATATATGTGTAGTTGACATGAATTGTATATGTAGTTGACATTATATGTGTGTAGTTGACATGAATTGTATATGTAGTTGACATTACATGTGTGTAGTTGACATGAATTGTATATGTAGTTGACAAAAAAAAATAAATAAATAAAATAAATAAAAAAATAAAAAATCGAAAAAAAAATAATTTTTTTAAAAAAAATAAAAAAATATTTATTAAATAAAATATATGATGAAATTACAAATATGCCCTTTCACAATTAATTAATGTAAAAATATTTTCCATGTGGCAAATTCTGGACCACTCATTTAATAAAAATGAGTGGCTTATAATGCATCTCAATTCTCAATTAGGCTAAAAAATCTCAATTGATCACAACCCTATATATATATATATATATATATATATATATATATATATATATATATATATATATATATATATATAGGGATGTATTCATTTCCTTTTCCTATATTTCCTCCTTTTTCCTTCTTAATATCAGCCATTAGATTAGAGAAATGGACGGTCCAGATCAACATTGGGTAATTAAGCCCGTGTTGCATTATTTGTCCTATTTTGTGCATTATGAGGGTACAATAGTAATCTAATAATGGCTGAAAACTGCTACGAATAATGCACCACATGGTCACGAGTAATGCATATAATTGCCTATATAATGCACAATATATGAACTGCAATGCATACGAACAAGATGTGCTGTGTTATGATGTTTGACACACGTTTCTTGTTTCCCCTAAGGGTTTAATAAGCTTAGGGGCTAGGGTATAGTACGTAGACATGTATGTAATCTTCACATGGTAACGAGTAATGCATATAATTGACTATATAACGCACAATTTGTGAACTGCAATGCATACGAACAAGATGTGCTGTGTTATTATGTTTGACACACGTTTCTTGTTTCCCTTAAGGGTTTAAAAAGCTTAGGGGCTAGGGTATAGTACGTACGCATTAATAACAAATTATAAAACGATACGAATAATTCACCAAATTGTCACAAGTAATGGATGTTATTAACTATATAATGCACAATATGTGAACTGCAATGCATACGAATAAGATGTACCATGTTATGATGTTTGACACACGTTTCTTGTTTCCCGTAAGGGTTTAATAAGCTTAGGGGCTAGGGTATAGTACGTAGACATTACTAAATGCACGTATGTAATCTTCAATCCGTTGATTAACCCATATACACAATACCTCTAATAATGCATAATATACTGAGATAATGACAATTAACAGCTACATAATGCACTACCTAAACCAAATAATGCACATACGTATATTCCAATAACAACAATTTGTTAGTAATGTCTACGTACTATACCCTAGCCCCTAAGCTTATTAAACCCTTAGGGGAAACAAGAAACGTGTGTCAAGCATCATAACATGGTACATCTTATTCGTATGCATTGCAGTTCACATATTGTGCATTATATAGTTAATAACATCCATTACTCGTGACAATTTGATGAATTATTCGTATCGTTTTATAATTTGTTATTAATGCGTACGTACTATACCCTAGCCTCTAAGCTTATTAAACCCTTAGGGGAAACAAGAAACGTGTGTCAGACATCATAACACAGCACATCTTGTTCGTATGCATTGCAGTTCACAAATTGTGCATTATATAGTCAATTATATCCATTACTCGTTACCATGTGAAGATTACATACGTGTCTACGTACTATACCCTAGCCCCTAAGCTTATTAAACCCTTAGGGGAAACAAGAAACGTGTGTCCAAACATCATAACATGGTACATCTTATTCGTATGCATTGCAGTTCACATATTGTGCATTATATAGTCAATTATATGCATTACTCGTGACCATGTGATGCATTATTCGCAGATACCAAAATGTGGCAGTTACTTTTCCGTCAAATGTCAATAATAACCCTGTAATGCATACAACCACCTTCTATAATGCAACACGGAACCAGTTTTATAGAATCAATCTGATCCGTTGATGCCTTAGATCTAACGCGTAATATTAAGAAGGAAAAAGGATCTAAGATGTGAAAAGGAGAATAACGCTCCCCTATATATATATATATATATATATATATATATATATATATAGGGATGTATTCATTTCCTTTTCCTATATTTCCTCCTTTTTCCTTCTTAATATCAGCCATTAGATTAGAGAAATGGACGGTCAAGATCAACATTGAGTAATTAATCCCGTGTTGCATTATTTGTCCTATTTTGTGCATTATGAGGGTACAATAGTAATCTAATAATGACTGGAAACAGCTACGAATAATGCACCACATGGTCACGAGTAATGCATATAATTGGCTATATAATGCACAATATGTGAACTGCAATGCATACGAACAAGATGTGCTGTGTTATGATGTTTGACACACGTTTCTTGTTTCCCCTAAGGGTTTAATAAGCTTAGGGGCTAGGGTATAGTACGTAGACATGTATGTAATCTTCACATGGTAACGAGTAATAGATATAATTGACTATATAATGCACAATTTGTGAACTGCAATGCATACGAACAAGATGTGATGTGTTATGATGTTTGACACACGTTTCTTGTTTCCCCTAAGGGTTTAATAAGCTTAGGGGCTAGGGTATAGTACGTACGCATTAATAACAAATTATAAAACGATACGAATAATTCACCAAATTGTCACGAGTAATGGATGTTATTAACTATATAATGCACAATATGTGAACTGCAATGCATACGAATAAGATGTACCATGTTATGATGTTTGACACACGTTTCTTGTTTCCCCTAAGGGTTTAATAAGCTTAGGGGCTAGGGTATAGTACGTAGACATTACTAAATGCATGTATGTAATCTTCAATCCGTTGATTAACCCATATACACAATACCTCTAATAATGCATAATATACTGAGATAATGACAATTAACAGCTACATAATGCACTACCTAAACCAAATAATGCACATACGTATATTCCAATAACAACAATTTGTTAGTAATGTCTACGTACTATACCCTAGCCCCTAAGCTTATTAAACCCTTAGGGGAAACAAGAAACGTGTGTCAAACATCATAACATGGTACATCTTATTCGTATGCATTGCAGTTCACATATTGTGCATTATATAGTTAATAACATCCATTACTCGTGACAATTTGGTGAATTATTCGTATCGTTTTATAATTTGTTATTAATGCGTACGTACTATACCCTAGCCCCTAAGCTTATTAAACCCTTAGGGGAAACAAGAAACGTGTGTCAAACATCATAACACAGCACATCTTGTTCGTATGCATTGCAGTTCACAAATTGTGCATTATATAGTCAATTATATCCATTACTCGTTACCATGTGAAGATTACATACGTGTCTACGTACTATACCCTAGCCCCTAAGCTTATTAAACCCTTAGGGGAAACAAGAAACGTGTGTCCAAACATCATAACATGGTACATCTTATTCGTATGCATTGCAGTTCACATATTGTGCATTATATAGTCAATTATATGCATTACTCGTGACCATGTGGTGCATTATTCGCAGATACCAAAATGTGGCAGTTACTTTTCCGTCAAATGTCAATAATAACCCTGTAATGCATACAAACACCTTCTATAATGCAACACGGAACCAGTTTTATAGAATCAATCTGATCCGTTGATGCCTTAGATCTAACGCGTAATATTAAGAAGGAAAAAAGATTTAAGATGTGAAAAGGAGAATAACGCTCCCCTATATATATATATATATTATCATTTTACCTTTATTTACTGCAATTCTTTTTTTGTTTGATTAATCTTTGCAAGAAACTTAGAGATCGACGCATATTTATTCAACTTTAAAGCTAGCCTTAAGAATTGGTCATATAATGATTAAATCTGCAAATGCTTGACCCTTCATCATTTTTCTCACCTTTTTTCTAAAAAAATTCTGAATATTCCTAAAGGTAGGAAGCGATAAAGATGCTGCGATTTTAATAGCTACTAAAGGTATTTTGTAGATTTAAAATTGTGGAAGAATCAGGCGTGTACATGGAAGAATATACACACATCCAAAACTTAGCAAAGCAACAACTTCAATTGAGTTGGATGAATGAAGTGCTCAAAGTTTTTTATTCGTTGGAATAATGGAAAGAGAATCATAATAGGTGGCTTCATATATGGGTACAATTATATGTTAATAATTGTTAAATTTAAAGTCGTACATTTCAAAATACAAAGGGAAACTACGTAACAACATCTCATTTACTTTTCAACGAGTTTTTTTTTTTTTTCAAAATGATTGACAACTATGTCATTGGAAACTTATAGAAAAATTTCTTACTCAATGAAGTGGGCAAACAATCATCCAAAAATTGATCACTTAGTTATTTTGCAACTTATTCTTTATTATTGTCTTTTCTGAAAACATTTCTTCTCTACTTGCAGTACACATCATAAGAATCAAAATCAAATTGATAAGAAAAAAACATGTAATAAGTAACATTAATCTTGCTTCAACAAGCTTCATAAAAAGAGAATTAATATCTTAGAAGTTTTGAACTCATTATCTTTTTTTTTTACCTTTCATGAATATATCAAATTGGCACTCAAGAGCCATCAAATAAATGTTTGAAAATTTTGGAAGGAAAAAAGTGGAAAGTTTGTGTACATATTTTTCTTGTGAAAATTAGAGAGAAGCTTGATATGAATCACATTTTTCATGGTCTTTATCCCCTTGGGTTTATTCACTGCTAAGTGTTTTATCGACTAATTATGTTGTAATTTGCTCTTATAGGTAGTAACTCAAGGCAAAGTGACGAATGAATAAAGTCGGAATATAAATAGTAATTGGCTTATAATGATAATTTTCAAATGCTCTTTTACTATCAACAATGTCTTTATCTTAGAAAGAGATTCGTGTGGATAGCTCGCATGCCTCAATCGGAGTCCGGTAGAGAAAGTTATGACCGTTTTAAGCAATCCGCGGACATAAAAACCCCATTTGCTCGGACCCGCGTGTGCAAACTGCACTAAACGATCCGCTGAATCGACCCAGTGACCCCTGATGTGATTCTAAGACCTTTTTAAGCTCAATCTCTTCCCCATTTCAGATATGCTTCACATAATTCAAAATCTATCAGATCTCAGACTTCTCTACATCTGTAGAAGGATCCATTAATTGGTTCATAATTCACATCTTTTATTTTATTTATCTTCCATTTTTTACACCGTTGGATAAAACACCTAGACATCTACACAAGAGAGGATTGAAGAAGTGAAGATGACCGCTATCTCAACCAATAGAAGATTGGTCTGCTTTAGTATTTTTATTTAGAATATCTTTATCAAGCTATAATTTTTATATTTTCTTTAGGGGGCAATTTTTTTTTAAAGTTTATATAAATGTATTACAAAAATAAAATATTAAAGAGAAATCGGTATATTTAATGGAAATGACAATTCTCTAAAAAAAACTCTCAAATATAGTAACTCCAATAAAAAAAGAAAAGAAAACGAACAACCCAACTGATATTAAGTTGCAAAAGATATTGACAAGGCCCATATCCACATTGAGTTGAACCAAAATTACTTTGGGTTGAGAGATTCGTTTTGCCAGCATGATCGGCCTAACAAGTTGGATTTGATTTGTTGGTGGAAATTTTGTACTAATAAATTGTGACTCAGAAGTGGAAATAATAGTATCAATATTAGGAGTATATTATAAATGTCAACACGACAATATTAATATGCCAATACAAATTTAAATGACATACTTATGTATGTCTTTATGTTGAGATTTAAATATTGACGTCAACCCAAAACATAATTGTGTCAACTGAATTTATATTGACATATTAATTTCTTCGTGTTAACATTCTTAATATACATTATTGATGAATTAATAAGTTAGCAATTAAGAAGAGTTAGCAATTGATCATAGCTCATTGATATTATTACTAGTACTATTAGTTATATCGATTGCATGTTTTATTTATAGTATAGTTACCTGTTACACACATTTCTATATGATAAACACACACCCTGATAAAAATATCACTGATACAATTGTCATATCTAAATTTGGCCGATAAATTATCACCATTTCATCGACAAGTATTTGAAATAAATATGTTGTGGGTATGATAGGAAATTAGCTATCAACTGCGAAGAACCCGTGATCAATATAGTTGCTTTCAATTCTCTAACGGATTGTTTTAATAAATTCATTTAATTTTTGAAATTATTTAATTTTAGTAATATATCTTTTAAATAGTCAATCATATAAATTATGTTATCATATATGCCCCACGTACAAAACAAGAGTTCGTCGTATTATGTTACAATGTTTTAATATCATATTCCATAGAATTTTAAATAATAGTAGCAATATTTTTAAAATAAATAGTGTGTACGATAAAAACAAATAGAGAGATTTTCTTACAGGTCAACTAGTTGACGGATGATCCACGCAAGTGACGGCCCATCAGCCCAAAACCCAAGAAAGAGTATCAGTTCGGCACAACCAAAGAGTTCGGTCACAGCCTATAGCTCGGTAGTATCAGTTCGGCACAACCAAAGAGTTCGGTCACAGCCTATAGCTCGGTAAAAGCCGACCAATCGAGCTCAACTCTCAGATCGGCAAAAGCTGATCGGCAAAGTTCAGCAGTTCGGTCTCAGTATTCGACCGAACAAGGAGATAGTGGACCCATGCAGGATCTCCACGAGCTCCATTACACCCACGATCTATTTAGTGGTATTAAGCAGTTATCAACCCCACTACCAGGGCTGCAAACCACGATCTTAGTTCGAATCTATAAATAGAACTTAGATCAGATAGACAGGGTTAAGTTCTCTAGATCCAGAATCTCATATAGCAAATCAGTATTGTAATCTGTAAGCAAGACCAAGCAATACAAATTTGCCCTCTCTTCTTCCCGTGGACGTAGATTTACCTCAGTAAATCGAACCACGTAATTTTCCGTGTTGTGATCGTTTATTACTTGCATTTATTCCCATCAAAAATTCGCCACATCATCAAGCAATATTTTTAAAATAAATAGTGTGTACGATAAAAACAAATAGAGAGATTTTCTTACAGGTCAACTAGTTGACGGATGATCCACGCAAGTACTGATTATAAGACATTATTTGTATTGCAGAGGAATTGTTTGTCGATTATGCAATTGTAATTTTTGGCTTCTTTCATATATGATGATGACAAGTTTGACAACATTTCGTCTTCAACTCAAGGTACAAATTTGTTTTTTTTTTCATCAATTACTATTCTCATATGAATGTTTAAACATATAGAAAGAAGACATTACTCAACCCAAACTTGATAACTGTACCCAAAATTCCTTCTACTTACAAGTTTTTGTTCCAACATCAAATTTCACTATTTTAATTTGCACAGACCGGACAATTTCTGTTTAAGGGATTCAATTTAAAGTAACGTACCCAAAAAATATGTGACCCACCCATAATATAGTACTGGAAGTTAGGATCCAATTTCCGTCAGTGATCAAGAATCCTGATTAAGTTCGGCATGAATTTTGAAAACATAGTAGTAGAATGCAAGTCTATTTTTATATATTTTATCTGTCTCATTCAAAATGAAACATTATCCTTTTTGGTTCTTCATTGACGTCGAACATTTTCCTTTTGGGTGAACTACGTAAATGATACATAAACTATGCGTTTTGCACGCTAATGGTCCCTAAACTTTAAAACTATCATGGGTAGTCCCTAGACTAAGGTGTAATCACATTTTTGGTATTTTTCAATATTCATCATAATTTTGTACCAAAAATGTCCTTAAAGCATGCAAGACACTTGTTGGATTTTCATATCTAGATATTGAATATGATATATTCTCAATCTCTCTCTAGTATTAGATGTGATATTTTTCTTATAGTTTGTGTCCCTAAAATGATATTTTTCACTTTACTTTTTCAACCACTTATGTCAGATGCTCTTTCCCTCTCTTTCTCTTAAACTACAACTATAAAATAAAAAATAAAAATAAAAAATATTATAAAATTCTTAAATATATTAGTATAAAAATAAAAGTTATAATTTATAAAAATAATTTTTAGCTAAATTTAATTTTGATTATAATTTAATTATTTATTAATGTCCAAATATAAACACCATTTTGATTAATTATTGTATAGATGCTACTCTTAAACAACAACTACTACATAAAAGAACACCATTCGATTGATAATTGTGCGTGTGACCCGATCGAGCCCCTAATTACAAGTATAATTTTTGTTTATTTGGTTCTCAAATGTAGAGCTCGAGAATTAACGAGTCAATCACAAAGATCGTGACAAACATGTATTTTGCTATAGAAACCAAATATATTATCTTGTGCATATACTATTATATATGTTGGGATTGGATAAACTTTATTTATGACTTAAATTGAGGGATGGAGATTTCCATTCACTTTGAGCAATGTGCCATTTGTTTGTCGTTTATAGATTCAGATTGCAATTTGCAAGCCCTATTTTCAGCTACTCTCTAATTTTAACATTTGGATCTTCAATTTCCACCTGAAATAGGGGTAGTTTGTCTTTTCCATCCCAAATATGAACCATCAAATAAAGACAAACGCAAGAATCAACTCACATTTCTAAATTAAAACTATTACTTTGTTATAAGTCAACACCTAAATCTTTATACTATAATTAGAGATAATTAGTGGTGGACCTAGGGAAAAGGAGGGTGTGGTTGCTTCCTCTCGACCGTTCGGAGAGCCTACAATCTCCTATAACCAGAGTCGAACGTCGCATAATCATATAAAGTCAGTAACCTAATAGTATTACTCTTTTGACATAAAGGGCTATGGTTCAACCGACCATATTTTTTATTTTCATCATCCATTCTTCATTTCTTTAATTTATCAATTAATATGCACTTATCACCAAAATAAACTCTAAAATATTTTTAAAATCTAAACTTTTACTATTTTAAATGAATGTATTATAATTCTGTATTCGTTCTTCCTTTCTTTATTTTATCAATTAATAATATTTCTTATTATTAAAATAAACTCTTAAAATATTTCTGAAACTCTTTTCTTTCTAATGAGGTGAAACACGTTCTTCATTAACAATACTTTAATAACTTTTTGATTGCTTGGTTTCTTTGGACGGAGAGGAACGACTGCAAGCACGGCGGTCGTCCTTTTCGTCACTCTGTGGCAGGTCACTCACCACCTGCACGTGCTTGTCTTGGCCGGCAAGATCACCCCGACCCACTGGAGAGGATGTTCGCCGTCGGTTGATTTCATGCCTTTCTCCCCCAGACAGCGTGTTCTGCGGTCATTCATTGTCCTATGGCATCCCCCTGATGCCCCTTGGGTGAAGCTAAACACTGATGGTGCCTTCTCTACATCGACAATGGAGGCGGGGGAGGGAGGATTGGTTCGAGGCTCTGATGGAGGACTTCTGCGTGCCTTCTGTGCTCCGATAGCCGCATCATCGAACTTTGAGGCGGAGCTGTTGGCTTTGATTCGGGGGTTCGAGATGGCTATGGAGCTTTCGACACACATCTGGATTGAGCTTGACTCAGTGGCTCTGGTTACCTTGTTGTCATCTGGACAGCTTGGCGCTACGGATTTCAGACATCACATGGCTTTGATCCGGAGTATGACTTCTCAGCGGCATGTTCGGTTCTCACACATCTACAGAGAAGGGGACCGAGCTGCTGATTTTCTTGCAGGTAAGGGGGTTCAGATCCCTGCCCTTACTTACTATGATCCAATCTCTGCGCCTCGGTATCTGATGGCGCTAGTTAGGATGGACCAGCTGGGATATCCTAACTTCCGTTTCCGACGTAGAGATGTGGGTTGATCCATCTTCTTTGGTGGCTGGTTTTGATAATTTTTCGTTTCTCCCTCGTATATATATAGTCAGTTTTATTTCCACTTGATAGTACGGATGATCTTGGCCTGTGGGACCTCTATTTGGCTTCTTCATGTTCTTGTTTAGATCCTAGTCACTTTTGGGCTAAGATCATGTTGTTAGAACATTTTATTTTGATATTATTTACGGGTTGTAGGTCTGCCTAAACCTCCTGCCCACAAAGGGCATTTTTTATTAAAAAAAAACAATACTGTAATAACTTTTCTTTTTATTTCTCTCTTTTGCATTACTATACATTAAAACTTATGCTCAACCAAAAGTACATACTCTTGTAGGACGAAAAGAATATATTATTTTTTATAATTTAAAATTATTTAATTGTCAACCCTCTATTTCTAGGGGTGTCGAAACGGGTACCCATGGATACCCGTACCCGAAAACTTCAATATTATACTACCCAATCCCGACCCGTATAGTTATACGGGTAACCTGATGCCTGCATCGGGTATCGTAAACCCGCAATTGCGGGTACCCAAACCCGCAGGCATAATTTGAATTGTGTATTATATTATTTAATGGCATTATGCTTTTAGTTTTCACTTATCATCATCTAATACAATATTATGTACATGCTTGTAATTCTAGAATGGATTTTGGGATTGTTGCTAGTTGCTACACTATGATTTTAGATTTGTATTTTTTTTACCTTGTTGTATTTGCATAATTTCCAACTATTAACTATGCACAAATATGGTGATTTCTCATCTCTTAAATATAATATGACTACGTATGAAATATAATGCAAATCCAAATTTCAAATAAGCAAATATGATAGAAACATCAAGCATGTCTAAAATAAAATCACCATTCAAAAGTTTAATATAAACTGATCATATAAACTTGAAACTAATTAACTAAAATAAAATATTTCAAAACCCTAACCCTAAAAATAACGGGTATTAACGGGTTTAACGGGTATACCCGCGCGGGTAGCGGGTATACCCATACCAGCAAAAATTTAAAACAAACTACCCGATCCTGCCCCGTTTCCCTTTGTCGTCGGGCCCGGCAGGTAGCGGGTCAGGTTGAGGGTTTCCCGATGCCCGCTACCCGTTTCGATTTTGGATCCGCCATTGGGTTAGATAAATGAAACTTGAATATATGAGTACCTTACTCATCAAGTCTTCTCTACATTGTTCTCTCTCTTACTCTCCAATTTAACTATTTATTTTCATTTTTATAAAACAAGTGCAGAAAAGTCAAAGTAAATCCTAATGTTGGACGGAGGAAGTATTTACTTCCACCCCCTCCATTTCCGATTCTGGATTCTGGTTCCTCCATTAGGTCAGATATATGAAACTTGAATACATGAGTCCCTTACTCATCAGTGGGTTGTTGACATCGTGGGCCTCACAAATTGGTTCTAAGAGAACTTGGCGATCTCAGAGTCGTTGTAAGCATATAAAAAAATCATTGATCTTTCTGTCATATGGCCAAGTTACATATTGTATTAGAAGAAAAGAACAATGAAAAAATTACAAATTAATACTACCTCTATCCAAGAAAATTAAGTATTAGTATGTTTTTTCAATTTGATTCGTCTACCAAAATTAGTCTCTATTTATATATGATAAATTTATACTTTCTCTGTCCACAATTAAATGACTTACTTTGACTCGATTTTAAGAAATTATTTGAGTTCTTGAAGGAAAATGAATGAGAAAAATTAGTATAATGTAGAACCCAATTCTATACTCCTAATAGAATTTGAGAGTGATTGGTTAGTTCAGTGTGGGTACCACTTACTATAAAAAAATAAATAGATCATTTAATTATGGACATTTTAAAAAGATAAAATGGATGTTTTAATCGCGAATGGAGAAAATATCTTCTTAGTTTCATTTTTTAATTAAAAATATTTTAATATTTTTTCTCTCTTATTTTATTAATTTTATATTAATTGAATAGTATATAAAACATGGGCATTCTTTTAAGCAAGGATTATTGCAATAGGATAATGGCTAGGAGGATTTGAAATGCATTATGATGGCATTAAGATTTTCAAGGTTTAGCCAAAGATTAGCTGGGGATTCGATTACTCAATCGTATTTGGTTTGGTATCACTATCGCACATGACTTCGAAAGTCAATTTTTGATGGATGGAGTAATATGGAGTATTTAAAACTATATACTAAAGGAAGCAATACAGGAGTAGAATTTAGAACTAAGTCCTCGGACTTGTTATGGACACGCGTACCAATTAAGATTAGGTTAACGTTGATTTGACTATTTATAACACCCACACACGCACATGAATTAATAAAATAAATAAATAAATAAATAAAAATCAATGAATATGAAATGTGTCTTGGCATTCATGTGCCAAAAGAGTATTTATAATCAGGGACCATTTCATGTGGGCGTGGGACTTGGTTGCTAATCCTTAATCATAGAGCATTAATATTTGGCAACATGTATGATGCTCTCATTTAATTGTTAGACACCTCTTTGTTCAATGTGTCTTGGCATTCATGTGCCAAAAGAGTATTTATAATCAGGGACCATCTCATGTGGCGTGGGACTTGGTTGCTAATCCTTAATCATAGAGCATTAATATTTGGCAACATGTATGATGCTCTCATTTAATTGTTGGACACCTCTTTGTTCAATTAACTACTACTAGCCAATTTTTACTATGAAACTATAGGTCAAGTAAAATAATGTTACACTATCAAGTTATTGCAATGAACGATCAATGTATGTATAATATATATATATATATATATATATATATATATATATATATATATATATATATATAGGGGAGTATTAGGGTCCTATTGTCCCCTTAGTGTTAAGTTTCAATAAAAATCAGCCATTAGATTACTGGGATGGACGGACTAGATTAAAAGGAGAGATCTGATCCTGTGTTACATTATTAGTTCAAATATGTACATTATAAGGGTATAACTGTAAAAAAAACAAGGGATTTAACACGTTTCAAAACGGAAGACGCGATAATTCAGTGGGATATTCATTCAAACCAATTGACCTTCCATTCAATTACTCTCTCTCTCTCTCTCTCTCTCTCTCACACACACACACACACAATACCCCTCTCATCCCTCAACCCACGATCAAAACCCTTTCTCTCTCATTTCCATCATTTTCTAAACCATAGCTGCTTCAAAATAGGAGAAACTCCACTGGAAGAGTCGATTTCTGTCGGCTTAACACTCTTCGGTCGATGCAACAACGTTTTAATCAATGGAAGATTTGCAATCGACAACAAGGTAGGGTTCCAAAGTTTCGATTTTTGGTAAGAGACCAGTCTCAGAGTCGATTTTAGCCGTAAAAATACCACAAAGTTGACGATTCAGAGTTTTCTACTAAACACAGTCACGATTTTGGCAAACATTTGGTCGATCGTTTTGAAAATCGTAACAGCTTGTTCATTTATTTTAGGTTTCTGTTCATTATTCAGCCCTTTTAGTTCATTGGTGTTTTATGTGTGTATTCGTCGATTTTAGTTGTCCGACACACTGTTACAATTTTCTAAAAAATGTTGTCGATTTTTCTGTAAATCATGAAATCCTGTGCATTTTTGTTAGGGTTCTGTTCATTATTGAAGTTTGTAGTTAATTACTGGTTTACAATTGTATGTTGGTCGATTTTGTAGAGGAAATCTTATTGGGTTTTGACTTTTGGTTTTGTCTCATAGAACAAGAATGACGAAAAGAAGCATACCTTTTAAAAGCCAACCCACCCAGACTGCAGGTGAGCAATCTCTTGCATTTGCCTTTTGTATTCATAAAGTAGTTGACATTATTGTAGGCAGTGGTGTACATTATGTTTTTGTTTTAAGCTACATCAATTGGTTTCATAGAATGCTTGTAATTGAGTGAAAGTTATGTTCTTCTATGCATGATTTGCTTGCTTTTGTACATTATTTATCAAGTAGTCTGCATTACATTATATTAATGCGATATATTATTGATACCGTCGATTATAATCGTGTACTGATGTCGTATTTTGGACAGCAGCGAAGCAGCCTAGTATGAATGTATGATCTGTTACATTTTTTCATTTTTTCTGTACATTATTTATTCAAAATTTTACATTATTCGATACGGATATGCTACATTATTGTGTTACAGTTTCTGCTCTATATGGTCCTCTGTATCTTCTTTCAAAATTCATATGCACATTATTTAACCCAATATTTACATTACTTCATACTGATGTGCTACATTATTTTGTGTTATAGTATGACCTGTTATATTTTTTCATTTTTTCTGTACATTATTTAATCAAAATTTTACATTATTTGATACCGATGTGCTACATTATTGTGTGTTATATAAGTGTGTGTTATATTAATACACTTTTTTACATACATTACCGGCTTCATAAGGTTACAGGTAAATATGCATACATTAGGCCTTTAGACATTGTTTGATCAAATATTTACATTATTTCGCACTGATATGTTACATTGTTATTATTTGTTATTTTGTAGTAATGTATATCCGAATTAACCAGTAATGTAACATTTTGACTAATCAATGTATTCGTTTATGAATATGTACAAAGAGGTCCAGAGTCGAATTCGATGACAGTGAGGAGTCCGCTTGTATTATATTTCTTTTTTTTTTTGTTTGTTGTAATATGATGGAAATAGAAAACAATGAATGTTTTAGAAACTGTTAAACATAGATTTTGGGGATGTAAAAGAGTAGTGATGTGCATTCATATCTAAATAGTGTAACATTAATCTATCAAATAATGTACATTTACGATCTATTGATGTGGACAAAGAGGATCCCAACATTACATTACTTGATGTAAAACATATACATTATTATTGAACATACATATGTTGGTGCCCCAATATTTTGATAATGTAAATATACTTTAAAGTAATGTAAACCTTTAGTAATAAGTAAAGTAGAATCATAACAATATCTTGTGTTAATATTATAATGTAGACAACACATGAAATAATGTAAGTGAGTACTACAACCTAGCCCCATGGATTGCTAAACCCAAAAGGGATGAATTCAATTTCCTTTCAACATTATTCTCTTCAATCTGTACATTATTCACTGATCCGTGCACATTATTAGATACTATTGATACATTATTTACTGTACTAAATCTTAAACGCATTAAAATATAAATTTAATACATGTGGTGGTGCTATAACCTAGCCCCATGGGTTGCTAAACCCAAGGGGAATGATTCAAACTCTCTGCCCTTTATGATGGTTCCGTTTCTGAGTGGGTACTACAACCTAGCCCTATGGATTGCTAAACCCAAAGGGCATGAATTCAAGTTCCTTTCAACATTATTCTCTTCAATATGTACATTATTCACTGATACATGCACATTATTAGATATTGGTACATTATTTACTGTACCCAATCTTAAACGCATTAAAAATGAAATTTAATTCATGTGGTGGTGCTATAACCTAGCCCCATGGGTTGCTAAACCCAAGGTTGCTAAACCCAAGGGGAATGATTCAAACTCTCTGCACTTTGTGATGGTTTCGTTTGTGAGTGGGTACTACAACCTAGCTCCATGGATTGCTAAATCCTTTGGGGAATGAGTTTAACTTCTGTATGTCAATTACACGACTAATACAATAACTTTCTACCAAAATTTATCAATAATCACAAAAAAAACAGACGTCTTCAATTGAAAAAAAGACGACAACAATTTCTTGAGAAGGTCTTCAATGGGGAAAAAGGATGAGGGAGAGAAGAAAAAAAAATGAGGGAGAGAAGAAGATTGTTCTATTCCCCCAATTTCAACATCTCCATATCCAATCTCAACCGTTGCGCGAAGAGATCGGAAATGCAATTGTGGAGGAATTGGAAATCGACGTCGTGATTGAATCTCTCCACCACTCTCCTCACTCTCTCAATCCTCCTCTCTTCAGGTGTCGTGAATGAATACTCCAACAATTTAGTTTTGTGACTAAAACCCTAAACACCAGACGCCTTCAATGGCGAAAAACCGAGAACAATTGAGGGAGAGAAGAAAGATAAATTGGCGTGTAATCTTGTAGAAAAAATCAGAATGAATTAAACGTATTTTTGCTGATCTTTGAAGGAGAAAATCAAGGAAATTACCATAACTGAATCTATTGTATATACCAAGACCTTTTTGAATTGATTTAATATTTTCTTTAATAACATGTGGCATTATTTTCGGCCATTAGATCTTCAAATTGTGGGGCTGAGATTTAGTTGGAAGAATGAATAATAATTAGAAAAAGGATATGAATACATCCATATATTATGATCAATTGAGATTTTTTAGCATAATTGAGAATTGAGATGCATTATCAGTCTCTCATTTTTTTTATTAAATGAGTGGTCCAAAATTTGCCACATGGAAAATATTTTTAGATTAATTAATTACGAAAGGGTAGAATGGTAATTTCATGATACATTTTATTCGATAAATACTTTTTTGACTTTTAATTTGTTAAAAAATTATTTATTTTTTAAATTTTTTAAAATTCTTTTAAATTTTTTTGTCATCTAAATATACAATTCATGTCAACTACGCACATATAATGTCAACTACATATATAATTCATTTCAACTAACACATATAATGTCAACTATGCGTACAATCCATGTCAACTATACGCATATAATGTCAACTATAAGTTGTTGACATTTGGAGTTTGTTTTATTAGATGAGAAGCTCATAGAGTTTTTTGAAGGGTTGTGTTGCTAACTTCATGTTTGTTGTAGTGTATATACTCTACAAAAGTGTGTTTGGTTCGTTCATTTGAGTTATTGCATGTGGCCTAAACCAATGTTTGGTTATATGGTTTGCAAACATGTTTTATGTATGCAAATGACACAATTATCCTCAATTTATTAGTACATTTTTATATTAATACAAATACATAGTATAAATCATAAAGATATTATAAAATAAACTATTAAAATACTAATTTGTATATAAACATAATACTAATAAATTATAAATATAAGAAATGAATATGCGCTACTAAATAAAATTTCAATATTCATTGATTAATTCTTCAAATCTTCTTAAGAAATACTGATAAAAAATTAAATACTAGTATACAAATTTTCTCCCATACTATTGATAAAACCGTTTTTCAGTACTATTATCTTCATCATTATATAAATAAAAAATTGAATATTATGTAAAATCAATAATTTTATTAGTGTTAAAATCCTAATCAAAATCCTAATCAAAATCCTATTCCATTTTGACGAAAATCCCAATCAATGGAGTATTATTCTGCCCCTTCCTCTCTCTCACACTCTCTCGTGATCCATTTCCATTCTCCCACCGCACATGCTACCTGTAGAAATGGCGGACGGCACCGGCCAAAGCCGCCGCTGGAGCGGGGGCTTGCCCTTTGCTGGTTTCGTCAGTGACCACCTCCACAGCTGCCGAAGCCATCTCCGAACCGCCGATAGATTCACTCTCACTAGACCTTTAACAAGAATTCCCCCCACCTCCTAACTCCGCCGTCGAAGAATCCCCACTAATCCAATCCCCTCCTTCCAGCTCCACCGCCTCCCAGCAACCATGAAATTATTACTTTTACTTACCTTCCAGCATATTCGGAGTTTCCCTCTACGGTGAATGCGGATTTGCAGGGGGTAAGAGAGTTGGGTTTCACGAAGGAGGTAAAAGGGGAAAAGTAAATAAATCTACCGACGACGAAGAGCGTGGAGCTCGAAAGTGTAATATGCAACCACAAAATGGTTAGATTTACCGACCTTTATGGAGTTTTCCTCTCGGCGATGCCGAATTTGTTGGGTGCCGGTAGTGGGCTTCGAGCAGCGGAGGGGATGGAGAGAGAGAGTAAAAGGGGAAGAAGAGGTGTTTTTCTGGTGGAACAATGTATCTCCATCTCACTAAATGTCACGACCACAACTCCCTAGTTAAAGAAAGCGTAGCTATTTCGCGACTAAACTTACAAATGGTCTCAAACTCCTCATAGATGGTACTTAATTCAAGGGAAACATTGTCTGAATGTGATAAATGGTACAACCATATCGAATCAGAGTAAATTTCTGGGTGACTAGTATTTTCTAAAGCAAATTCTAGATCTTGCAGCGGAAGATTACCAAGACGATGTAATATGTATGAAGACATACTACATCAACTACCTTACTTCTTAATTTATTTTCTTTCCCAACACCTCCTCTGCTTCGACAACGATCAACCTGCACATTAAGGAAAAACAATATGCAGGGTTAAGTACTTGGTATACTCAGTGGGCTCATGCCGAAAACATTTCTTTTCTAGTTGTCAGCCAAACTTGAGTGAACACGGGGTTTTTCTGAAAACAATTTCCGGTCACTAAAACTTTTATTTCATTCTGAAAGTAGACTGCGCAGTCATATAAACTTCTCATGAAATACCATATCTGATCTGTGTAAACCGGGAATGTGGCCACATTCCACGACGGTCACTGGACCGGCCAACGCTAGCGCTAGCACACGGTCGCTATGTGTACACTAGTCCGTGTAGGGTTTGCGGCCCTACTGGGACCCGAATTCGATTTAACTGGTTTGGCATAGCCAACAGATAGACAATCAGAAATAAAACTAGGCATGACAACTCATCTCAAAATATTCATGTTTTCACATAAAACACATTTCTGAAATAAAAGCCCACCTCTTTTGCTTAAACTCTTTCAAACGGGCACTTCTTGACTTGAGATTACTCGTCGTGCGACGACGTTCCTTTATAATAAATAATATACTTAAATTAGGCATTAAGTAACTATTTATCTTGCATGTATGCATGCCTAAGTGTGTGCTTATTATTTTACTTCCTTCCTTCTAAATTTAGAACTCTTAAATCCTTAATTAAATCAGCAATTTAATTTATTCAGAGTCTTGCCGAACTGCTCGGGTGTAATAAATTCCCGGATTATTTTCCTTAAGTATTTTGAAATACTTACTTGGCTAATAAAAATTCCCATCTAAGTATTTACTGGATACTATTTCAACACGGCTTAATAAATTTCTTTCTTCCGTGGCTTGGGGAATTTCTCTTCTAAAATCCTGAATCTATTTAGGGCGATGAACACAAAATTTTCGTGGCCCGAAAGGACTTAAATCTTTGAAGGCTCCCTTCGGCCCAATAGAAAATAAATTAGGCTTGGCCCGCCCAACGAGACTAAATTTTTCTAAATTAAGGCCCAATCGCGTTTGACCCGGAGGCCCGAGGGATTGATAGCAGGCCCGACTTGATTTTTCTAGTAGTGGCCCATTTCGTCTTTTTAATTAAAAGGCCCTCATAAAATTAAATGGGAAGGGCCCAACTAAAATTGCCCACTTTTCTTTTTAACTCATTAGCTCAAACTTAATTAAAGAGAGGCCCAAAGAAAATTTGCCCAATTGAGAAGGCACACTCCCTTCCTCACCAGCCGATTCCCCCCACCTCTCATTTCACATTTTCCCCAATTCAAAACCCTAGCTCCCTTCTTCTCCCTTCCTTGGCGGATTTCACCGCCACACTAGCCGCCACGGACCGTTATATCCGGCGCCATCGGGTCGCCGACGTTTAGTTCGAGCGGCAATTCTACCATCACCGTTTACTGCGGAGGAAACCCTCTTTCCTCTCGGCTGTTCCGCCGCTGTTACCGCCATCACTGGGGCCCGAGGAACTTGCCGTCAACGTCTTCTCCTCGGCGCCTTGCATCGGGTACGGCCAATCGGTGCGAAGTCGGTGCCGCCTTTGTCTCCAACCGACGCCGCGACTGTGTAGCCGTCTCCGTCGATCTCCCGTCGCATCGAGACAGCACACGCACCTGCCGGCGCTGCCACCTCTCCAGCGAGCTCGTCACCTCCTCAGCTAGTTTTCCAAGAACTCGACGTTGCAAGCCCGTCGCCGTCGCGGCTCCGTCTCCCCGGTTCCAAAGCTAAGTATCTCTCTCTCTCTCTCTTAGTTAGCTTGTGATTTCCCTTCTATTCGGTTTGGAGGAGTGGGGTTCGAGCAGATTTCAAATCGCTAAGCTCACTGTTGAATTAAAGTGCTAATTCTTGTAGGTTTCTTTAAAGCATTTTGATGCTACTATCACGTTTCTGGAGTTGCTACTCGTCGCTATAAACCCTAGTATTTCCTCAGTTATGTAGTGTTCTTGGTGCTATTACTACATGTGACAAGCTTTCATCCTACGTGATGGTGTTGAGGTGTGGAATGGCTTAACTTCCTCTCATCTTGAGCATGCTATGTGTTGGATAGAGGCCTATTATATTGTGCTTAAGTTCTTATCGATGAACATGTGTAATATGCTCTATCACTTTGAGAGGGTGTTGATTACTTACTTAGATTGCTTTGGTTTCTGTCTCTGACTTGGCTCATTCTCCCTCTCCTTAACTTGATGTATTGCTATTGAGTTGTGGTGATGAGGGAGAATGAGGCCGAGGGATTATCCCTTATATAGAGGGGAATGTAACTGAAAGCCTGTAAGGCTGTTGTGTGTAGGGGTGGGAAATATACCGAAATACCGGACTTACCGTACCGGAAAAATACCGAAAATACCGATTTTTCGGTATACCGCAGTTTCTGGTACGGTATGATACCGTACCGCAGTGTTTCGGTACGATAACAGTATCAATTTTTCTATACCGCGGTATACCGAATCCACGGTATACCGGTATACCGAATCTTCGGTATATATCAAAAATTCGATATACCGCAGTATACCGGTATACCGATAGATTATTATATATATATATATATATATTAATATTAAATATGTTATAATATATATATTACATTTATATATATATATATATATATATATATTATATTAAAAAAATTAAAAAAATAGAATTCTCTATGATTTAAAAAAATTTATATGTAATATTTTGGATATATATTATATTAAATTTTAAAAAATGTATATTACGCTTATATATATATTATATTAAATAACATCTAAAAAAATTTAAATGTAATATATATATTACATTTATATATATATATATATATATATATATATATATATATATATATATATATTACATTTATATATATATATATATTACATTTATAAATATTTGGATACAATAGGTTTTTTTCGGTATACCGTTACCATACCGCATACCGTTATTACGGTATGGTAACGGTATCAAAAATTATCATATTGAATTTTTGGTATACCGGAATTCCGATATACCAAAAATTCGGTACGGTATCGGTATGGAATTTTGACATACCGTAATTTCCGGTACGGTATGCGGTATGGCACGGTCGGTACGTTATACCGTACCGACCCACCCCTAGTTGTGTGTGCAGTCACTGGGCCCTTAGGCTGCACAAATTGGCTGATCTGTCTGCGGTGTTGCAGAGCATGTACTCTGGCCCTCTGGTTCTTTTCTAACTGATTTTGGTGGCTTATGGGGGTGTACTCGTGGATTCATGGTGGCTGCTGTACAACCACAGTTGAAGACTGCTCCTTTTGCTCACTTTAATTGGTTTCTGGTTTGAAGGTTCAGGTACAAGCTGAGTTGGGTGGTTAGGATAGGGGTGCAGATGTCGTGCTTCCCCTCCCGGTGGCCAGGCGCACACGACAGATCCGAGGTACTCAGGAGAGAGCATCCTGCATTCTCTTTTCCTTTAATAAGTTTTGTCTTCATTCAGTGAAAGTGGGGTGCTTCACATCAAATCATCATGCCTTCTTTCTAATGGTTTTTGTTTGGCAGGGATCGAGGCTAGTTTCCCTTGGCTGCAGCCTCTTTCATTCTGCCCGACGGCCCTCGCAAAAATATAAGTCGAAACTCGTGTTGAAGGGGCCGAAGCTAGTAGCCCCGTATTGTAATAGAGTAGCTCTACGTGTAATAGCTAGTTGAGTTGTGTATTTCGTTTTTCCTTTATTTTCATCGTCAAGCATTCTGTAAATTTGGGCTTGACTCGGAAATTCTAAATATCATGTTTGTGTACTCAAGAATATAAATAAGTACTCTTTCGTCTTTCTACTTGAAATTCTAGTCTTTATTTCAAATTCCGAGAAATTAGATCGCGGCTATTACACTAAACCACCTCTTGCATAGGTTAGTATTACCAATTGAATTGGGATAGGTAACATTAATTTCGAGCGGGCCATCTTTTTTCGAACGGGCCTGGTGGTCCATGTAAGCATTTTCCATCCTTTTCCTACTCTTCTCATCTAATCAAATGCACACTTGATGTGCAGGCTATTGACGATAATACCCCCGAGTTGACATAATCTACTTGCACTTGACATTTTGAAAAAGTTGTGGATGAGTGGCTGAAAATGCATCTCAATTCTCAATTAAGCTAAAAACTCTAACCCTAACAGGACCCTATATATATATAAAATATATATATATATATATATATATATATATATATATATATATATATATATACCGCGGTACACCGAATTTTTGATATATACCGAAGATTCAGTATACCGCGGTATAGAAAAATTGATACCGTTACCGTACCGAAACACTGCGGTACGGTATCATACCGTACCGGAAACTGCGGTATACCAAAAAATCGGTATTTTTCAGGTACGGTAAGTCCGGTATTTCGGTATTGCGATATAATTTCCCACCCCTACACACAACAGCCTTACAGGCTTTCAGTTACATTCCCCTCTATATAAGGGATAATCCCTCGACCTCATTCTCCCTCATCAACACAACTCAATAGCAATACAGCAAGTTAAGGAGAGGGAGAAGGAGCCGAGTCAGAGACACAAACCAACACAATCTTAGTAAGTAATCAACACCCTCTCCAAGTGATAGAGAACTTAAGCACAACATAATAGGCCTCTAGCCAACACATAGCATGCTCAAGATGAGAGGAAGTTAAGCCATTCCACACCTCAACACCATCACCTAGGATGAAAGCTTGTCACATGTAGTAATAGCACCAAGAACACTACATAACTGAGGAAAACACTAGGGTTTATAGCGACGAGTAGCAACTCCAGAAACGTGATAGTATTATCAAAATGCTTTAACGAAATCTACAAGAATTAGCACTTTAATTCAACAGTGAGCTTAGGGATTTGAAATCTGCTCGAACCCCACTTCTCCAAACCGAATAGAAGGGAAATCACAAACTAACTAAGAGAGAGAGAGACTTAGCTCTAGAACATGGAAGACATAGCCGCGACGGCGACGGGCTTGCAATGTCGAGCTCTTGGAAAACTGACTGAGGAGGTGACGAGCTCGCTGGAGAGGTGGCAACGTCGGCACGTGTGTGTGCTGTCTCGAGCGACGGGAGACTGACGGAGACGGCTACACAGCCGCGGCGTCGGTTGGAGACGAAGGCGGCACCGGCTTCGCGCCGATAGGCCGTACCCGACGCAAGACGCCGAGGAGAAGACGTTGACGGCAAGTTCCTCGGGCCCCAGTGATGGCGTTAACAGCGGCGGAAAGACCAAGAGGAAAGAGGGTTTCCTCCGCAGTAAACGGTGATGGTAGAATTGCCGCTCGAACTAAACGGCGGCGACCCGATGGCGCCGGATATAACGGTCCGTGGCGGCTAGTGTGGCGGTGAAATTCGCCAAGGAAGGGAGAAGAAGGGAGCTAGTGTTTTGAATTGAGGAAAAATGTGAAATGAGAGGTGAGGGGGAATCGGCTGGTGAGGAAGGGAGTGCGCCTTCTCAATTGGGCCAATTTTCTTTGGGCCTCTATTTAATTAAGTTTGAGCTAATGAGTTAAAAAGAAAAGTGGGCAATTTTAGTTAGGCCCTTCCCATTTAATTTTATGAGGGCCTTTTAATTAAAAAGACGAAACCGGCCACTACTAGAAAAATCAAGTCGGGCCTGCTATCAATCCCTCGGGCTTCCGGGTCAAACGCGATTGGACCTTAATTTAGAAAAATTTAGTCTCGTTGGGCGGGCCAAGCCTAATTTATTTTCTATGGCCGAAGGGAGCCTTCAAAGATTTAAGTCCTTTCGGGCCACGGAACTTTTGTGCTCATCGCCCTAAATAGATTCATGAATTTAGAAGAGAAATTCCCCAAGCCACGGAAGGAAAGAAATTTATTAAGCCGTGTTGAAATAGTGTTAAGTAAATACTTAGATGGGAATTTTTATTAGCCAAGTAAGTATTACAAAATACTTAAGGAAAATAATCCGGGAATTTATTACACCCGAGCAGTTCAGCAAGACTCCGAATAAATTAAATCGCTGATTTAATTAAGGATTTAAGAGTTCTAAATTTAGAAGGAAGAAAGTAAAATAATAAGCACACACTTAGGCATGCATACATGCAGGATAAATAGTTACTTAATGCCTAATTTAAGTATATTATTTGTTATAAAGGAACGTCGTCGCACGACGAGTAATCTCAAGTCAGGAAGCGCCCGTTTGAAAGAGTTTAAGCAAAAGAGGTGGGCTTTTATTTCAGAAATGTGTTTTATGTGAAAACATGAATATTTTGAGATGAGTTGTCATGCCTAGTTTTATTTATGATTGCCTATCTGTTGGCTATGCCAAACCAGTTAAATCGAATTCGGGTCCCAGTAGGGCCGCAAACCCTACTCGGACTATTGTACACATAGGGACCGTGTGCTAGCGCTAGTGTTGGCCGGTCCAGTGACTGTCGTGGAATGTGGCCACATTCCCGGTTCACACAGATCGGATATGGTATTTCATGAGAAGTTTATATGACTGCGTAGTCTACTTTCAGAAAGAAATAAAAGTTTTAGTGACCGGGAATTGTTTTCAGAAAAACCCCGTGTTCACTCAAGTTTGGCTGACAACTAGAAAAGAAATGTTTTCGGCATGATCCCACTGAGTATACCAAGTACTTAACCCTGCATATTGTTTTTCCTTAATGTGCAGGTTGATCGTTGTCGAAGCAGAGGAGGTGTTGGGAAAGAAAATAAATTAAGAAGTAAGGTAGCTGATGTAGTATGTCTTCATACATATTACATCCTCTTGGTACTCTTCCGCTGCAAGATCTAGAATTTGCTTTAGAAAAGACTAGTCACCTAGAAATTTACTCTGATTCGATATGGTTGTACCATTTATCATATTCAGATAATGTTTCCCTTGAATTAAGTACCATCTATGATGAGTTTGAGACCATTTAGTAAGTTTAATAGCGAAATAGCTACGCTTTCTTTAACTAGGGAGTTGTGGTCGTGGCACTTAGTGAGAGGGAGATACATTGTTCCACCGGAAAACACCTCTTCTTCTCCTTTTACTCTCTCTCTCTCCATCCCCTCCGCTGCTCGAAGCCCACTGGCGGCACACATCAAATCCGGCATCGCCGAGAGGAAAACTCCGTAAAGGTCGGTAAATCTAACCATTTTGTGGTTGCATATTACACTTTCGAGCTCCACGCTCTTCTTCGTCGGTAGATTTATTTACTTTTCCCCGTTTACCTCCTTCGTGAAACCCAACTCTCTCACCCCCTGCAAATCCGCGTTCACTGTAGAGGGAAACTCCGAATATGCCGGAAGGTAAGTAAAAGTAATAGTTTCATGGTTGCTGGGAGGCGGTGGAGCTGGAAGGAGGGGATTGGATTAGTGGGGATTCTTCGACGGCGGAGTTAGGATGTGGGGGGAGTTCTTGCTGAAGGTCTAGTGAGAGTGAATCTATCGGCGGTTCGGAGATGGCTCCGGCAGCTGTGGAGGTGGTTACTGACGAAACCAGCAAAGGGCATGCCCCCGCTCCAGCGGCGGCTTTGACCGGTGCCGTCCGCCATTTCTACAGGTAGCATGCGCGGTGGGAGAATGAAAATGGAGCAAGAGAGAGTGTGAGAGAGGGGAAGGGGCAGAATAATACTCCATTGATTGGGATTTCCGTCAAAATGGAATAGGATTTTGATTAGGATTTTGATTAGGATTTTAACACTAATAAAATTATTGATTTTACATAATATTCAATTTTTTATTTATATAATGATGAAGATAATAGTAGTGAAAAACGGTTTTATCTAGTATGGGAGAAAAGTTTTAATTTTTTATCAGTATTTCTTAAGAAGATTTGAAGAATTAATCAATCAATATTGAAATTTTATTTAGTAGCGCGTATTCATTTCTTATATTTATAATTTATTAGTATTATGTTTATATACAAATTAGTATTTTAATAGTTTATTTTAGAATATCTTTATGATTTATACTATGTATTTGTATTAATATAAAAATGTACTAATAAATTGAGGATAATTGTGTCATTTGCACACACAAAACATGTTTGCAAACCATATAACCAAACATTGGTTTAGGCCACATGCAATAACTCAAATGAACGAACCAAACACACTTTTGTAGAGTATATACACTACAACAAACATGAAGTTAGCAACACAACCCTTCAAAAAACTCTATGAGCTTCTCATCTAATAAAACGAACTTCAAATGTCAACAACTTATAGTTGACATTATATGCGTATAGTTGACATTAATTGTACACATAGTTGACATTATATGTGTTAGTTGACATGAATTGTATATGTAGTTGACATTATATGTGCGTAGTTGACATGAATTGTATATTTAGATGACAAAATGTTTTTTAAAAAAATTAAAAAAAAATTAAAAAATAAATAATTAAAAGTAAAAAAAGTATTTATCGAATAAAATGTATCATGAAATTACCATTCCGCCCTTTCATAATTAATTGATATAAAAATATTTTCTATGTGGCAAATTTTGGACCACTCATTTAATAAAAAAATGAGTGGCTAATAATGCATCTCAATTCTTAATTATGCTAAAAAATCTCAATTGATCATAACCCTATATATATATATATATATATATATATATATATAGAGCAGAATTAAAAAAATTTAAAATTTATATCAAAACTATTAGATAAAAATATAAATGGTAAAGATTTAATTATTTTGTGTTCATTATTTACACACAAATAGGACAGGATAAAATTTTCCGATTGGGCAATTGTAGTATTATACATAGATATAATTAAAAATACATACATTTATTGGTATTATATACCGTGCATTTAGGACATTATATATACTGTATTTTAGAAATAAACCATGTAAGAGTGTACTATATTCATCTTTCATTAATATATGATGTGTCATAGTACACTATATTCATCTTTAATTAATACTGTATGGTACATTATTGTTGCATGCCGTTGTAATAGAAGGCATGAATGTTTTAATGTATATAAGATAAACAATTGTCAGAGTACAATAAAACATTCATGAAATAGCCTTCTATTACAACGGCATGCAACAATGATGTACCATACAATATTAATTAAAGATGAATATAGTGTACTCTGACAGACTGACACATCATATATTAATGAAAGATATGATGTGTCAGAGTACACTATATTAATATATGATGTGTCAGAGTACACTCTATTCATCTTTAATTAATATTGTATGGTACATCATTGTTGCATGCCGTTGTAATAGAAGGCTATTTCATAAATGTTTTAATGTATATAAGATAAACAAACAATATATCCATGACTCCTAGCTCAACTGGTTGAGAAGGGAGGCAAGGATACTGCCCATCCAGGAGGTCTTGAGTTCGAATCCTGGATGGTGCAACCTGGGATTAATTTCTCATGTGGGCCTTTACAAGGCTTGTTGCCTTGGGGCTTGGCAAGCTGATGAGCCTTGACCCGTCCTAGACAGCGCTGGTCTACGAGCCTGACCAAGGCTAGTTCACGAGACCGAATCCGGCTGGAGGGAGGCTAGTTCACGAGCCACGAGGGTTTGGGAAGGGCTAGTTAGCTTGCCAAATGTATCACGAACTCCAATGTATGTGTTGTGTGTTAAAAGAAATAAAAATAAACTAACAATATTGTATACAACTACAAGCATGGCACTACTAAGTTACTGTGGGATGTAAAATTTCTACCTGAGAATAAACAAAAATATTCAACTAATTATTTAAATCCGTAGTACAATATTATTTCTTGGGCCCTCAATATTTGTATTCATATTCTGTTTGTTAAACTTTACACCCATAAAAATGATATTTTATACTGTTAATTTGGCGATTCTAAAATATGTCCTACAAAAAAACCAAAACAAGTGGACATACTTGGAGGGACTCAAGATTGAAATCAATATTGTACATTACACAATAAATGCTCATCAATGAACTTTGGCAGTGAGTTATGTTGCCTGGAAAAGAAGTAGGATTAATCATTATATTATATATTTATTTATTTTGTAAAAATTATGTATTTCTCTTAGTGTATTCGAAGACCACGAGCTTATTCTAAAATCCAATGAATTCATCGTACAGTTTTCAAAACTCTAATAACTAAAAATAGTTCTTATGTTATGGGCTATTATTGATTTTTATTTTATTCAATTTCTATTTAGAGCATTTATAATTGTGATATGCGTGGCGAGCTGACGCTTAATTATTCATAGGTCTCATACTATTTTAACCATTTTTTATTTCGTCCCTTAATTAAGGGACAATACATGCATATTGTTCAACTATTTATGAGTCCTACTATTTCATTTCATTTCATCAATTTATAAATATAATTAACATAAAAATATTTCATTAATAAAAATTCATTAAAAAACACAAAAATTACATTGCAGATTCCTAAAAAATAAAAAATTACATAATCAAAATCCTAAAAGTAAAAAACTACAAACTCTTCCGGCGGGGCGACATATTCAATCGAGACATGAGGAGCGCAAATGTTGGGTAATGTGTCGCTCGTTGTAATCGCGTCATAAGGGAGGTGTCAGTCGTTAAACAGCGAACAACATTCTCGGTCGTTAATTGTGTATTAAAATTTATATCTTTTAAAAAATTATGTTTTTAAAGGTTGAACGGAGTATGTGATATTTTCAACCTCCAAACACAAGTAAAAAAATTGAATCCATGAGCTTTACTTATGAAATTATTAGTTTTGAAGTGAATATTTTTCATTTTTGTAAATTTTACTACTCCCTCTGTGGCTCTGTCTTAAGTGTAACATTTCTAATGGGACACAAAATTTTATTTAGTATTATTTTGTTAGTAAAATATAGAGAATAAGTAAGAGAGATGGAAACAATAGAGAAAATAATATTTCTATATTTATATATATGTCATTTAAAGTAAGACGTTCCAAAATAAAAATAAAAATAAAAATGTAGATAGGAAACTACGTCACTACCTCACTTGTCTCTAACCCTATAACAAGTGATTCATGTGGGTTTTTATTTCAACAGGCGGAACAAATATATTTGATGTACAAAATGCAGACGTCCATTAACAAACAAAATTGCAGGAAATGGAGCTATTTTTGGGGTCCATTCAACACTTCCACTAAACTTTTCACTTTTATCTAGCTTTGACTTTCAGCATAAGAGCATCCGCAGCGGTGGCGGTTGGCGCCACCGCCGTCCGTGCCAGCGGCAAGGCGAAGGACCGCCACCGCTGCAACCGCGCCGCTGGCACGGCGCTGCTCGATGTATCGAGCACGTCCGTGCCAGCGGACGCACACGTGGCGGTCTCCCATTCGCCAACGGCATAGCCGTTGGTTTCAAACATTTTTTTATTTTTTTTTAAAAAAAATCGATAAAAAATAAAAAAAAAAATTTTCACTTCCCCAAAAAATTATATCCGTTTATAACCGTTTTTCCCCACTTTTTAATTTTTTTTTTATTTTTTTTACCCCAAAAATACACACTTTCATCTATAAATACCCCCAATTTCACTCCAAAAATTCACACTTTCACTACACAATTCTCATCATCAATCTCTCATATCCATTTTCATCTTCCTCTCACACCCTACAACACCACTATGTCCGGTAACGACGACAACCCAAGCGGCTCTCACGGTTGGAACCCCGAATGGTTCGGTTCGCAACCGTTTCATAGTCCGGAAACGGAATATTCGGCCCCTCCTCTCACCCAAGATTCGGGCGTTCCGAGTGGCTACCGGCCATACCCAATCGACGATCAAGGTGCCTCCGATGGGCGCTACGGGTGGACACCGGAGCCTAGGCCTCGCGCCCCTTCCCAAATGCCGAATCCTCCATCTCGCGCCGGTGTCCGCACACCGTACTCACCGGCGGAGATGGAAAGATTGTTTAAGGCGTACTTGGAAATCTCCGAAGATGCGGTGGTTGGAACGAACCAATCCGGCGATCACTTTTGGTGGCGCGTCTCTAGCCGGTACAATGCACACCGGCCGCCGGGAACGATCGAGCGCAACGAGAGTATGGTGCGCAACTGCATCGGCCGAGCCAACGAAGAAATTGGCAAGTTCAACGGCTATTTCATCCAGGAGTCCCGGAATGCCGGGAGCGGCCGAAGCGAGGTCGACATCATCACCGCCTCGCTGAGCACCTACCAATCCATGAACGGTAAGTCGTTCAAATATCTTAACGTTTGGCAGGAGACGCGGACGCACCCGAAGTATAAGGGAGGCATAACATCCTCCTCTAGCGGCTCCTCCAAACGCTCACGGTCGGCATCCCTATCCGACGCCGGCGAAGAAGTGGCTAGCCAACTCGCACGAGTCCATGATATTGGGTCTCCAAAAACAATTGGGGTTGGTGCCGCCGGATGCGTAGTCTTCCTCGGGTTATATTAGCCAATAATTATGTAATTTTTAATTTTTAGGAGTTTAATTATGTAATTTTTAATTTTTAGTATTTTAATTATGTAATTTTTAATTTTTAGGATTTTAATTATGTCTTTTTATTTTATTTGTAATTTGTTATTTTTATTGTGGTTTTTTTAATGAATTTTAGTATTATGAAAATGTTTTTGTGTAATTGAATTTTATATTAATTGTGCTCGTCCTTGCGGAAGAGCACAGTTGTGGGTGTTGTGCTCTTGCCAGAGAGCAGGCATGAATAGTACCGCCCGGGCCCACAACCGTGCCGCTGGCAAGAGCACGGTTGTGGATGCTCTAAGCCAGATTTGTCTTTCCCCACAAATGCACTTTCATAAAATCAAATCCCAGACAGGAATAATCGATCTATTGAATTTAGAATGTGATTACATAACCTCATGAAATTTAAAATACAATACCTCAGATTGCTCTGTTTCATTTCACAAATTAAATTATTAAATAAATTTTGCTATAGTAGACTTAATTGTGGATTGGGGTTATTGTTGCCCACGGTTCCAAATCCGACGGTTCCGGTTTATAGGAATTCGGAACCGGAACCGCCAGTTTTCAGACGGTTTACACGGTTCCGGTTCGAAAATCGGCGGTTTCACGGTTCGTTTTTTTTCTATGTAATTTGAAATTTGGACTTATACAATAAATTGGAACAAGACAACGGATAATTTAAATTGAAATAAGACGAATAAGGTGAAAATGATATCAATTTTATTGAATTTGAGTTGTAACGGACAACTATACATTACAATTTACAATACATATACAACATACAACAATGTAATATAATTTACAAGTGTCGTCGGAACGTAAATAAAAAACACATGAAATGGGGGGGGGGGGATAAGGGATGAATTTGAATTCAAAATCAAAATTTAAAAAAATTGAATTTCGGAAAACCGGCGGTTTTGGCGAAAAACCGTCGGAACCGCTGGTTTCACCGCCAAAACCGACCGTCTGCCTCGTGTTCCGCACCAGAACCGAAAACCGCCAGTTTTCGGTCCAAAAACCGCCTCGGTTTTCTCATCGGAACCGTGAAACTGCCGGTTAACCGGCAGTTCGGTGACGGTTCCGGTTCGAAAAATCTTGAGCTGGAACCGGATCACGGTTCCAAATGCGACGGTTCCGGTTCGAAAAAATTAACACGGTTCCGGTTCGGCGGTTAACCGCCGGAACCGGAACCGTTGGGCATCTCTAATTGGGGTTCGTCTTTCCCCCGAAGTTTAACCGCCGAACCGGAACCGTTTTTGGGGTTCGTCTTTTCCCTCGAAGTCAACCCCACTCCATTTTCTTTTCATTATTTTAGTAGGGTCATAGGGTGGCATTGGATTAATTCGATCCAATATTAATGGGGTGCTGGATTAATTGCACCCAAATTCAAATCTTCACCTTCTCTTTATTTCCCTTTTATCAGTTTTGACCTTGCAGTTTCCTTTTGCTCTTATCTCCTCTCCCATTTCCAAATCTCCTCAAATGGGTTTAGCATAAAGTTTGAATCTTTACCACAATTTCCCAACATTGTGAAGAAACATGAGGTGGGTGAGCTTCGAAATTAAAGAAAGCTCGAATCTTTCCCCCTCCCAACACCCATACCTTCCGTTCCTCTCTCCTCCGCCGCCGCCGCCGCAGTCAAATGGGTTCAATCTGAACAACAAGGTCACTCCCAACATGCTGCTGATAATCATAATCCTAGCCATCATCTTCTTCATCTCCGGCCTGCTCCATCTTCTCGTGAGATTTCTCCTCCGCCCCGCAAACAGGGATCCCGATGAAATGGACGATGTCACCGCGCTTCAAGGCCAGCTCCAGCAGCTCTTCAATCTCCACGACGCCGGCGTCGATCAGTCCTTCATCGACACTCTCCCCGTCTTCAATTATGACTCAATCATCGGCGTGAAGGATCCCTTCGATTGCGCTGTGTGTCTCTGTGAATTCGAGGCTGAGGACAAGCTCAGGCTGCTCCCGAAATGCAGCCACGCTTTCCACATGGACTGCATCGACACGTGGCTGCTTTCCCACTCCACCTGCCCCATTTGCAGATCGTGCTTGCTCCAGGATTTTCCTGCAATGAGCAATGTTCGACCTCCCATTGTGCTCGTTCTTGAGTCCGGGAGCGAGAGCTCCCGGGAGATCGCGCGCTTGAGCTCCGATAGGTCGGAGGTCGCTACCGAGATTGAATCAGCAAATAATGAGGAGGATCGGAGCAAGAGAGTTGTGGCGGTGAAGCTGGGGAAATTCAAGAATGTGGAAGGTGGAGGAGAAGAAGAAGAAGAAGGGAGTAGTAATGGGGCTTTTGATGCGAGGAGGTGCTTCTCCATGGGCTCCTTTGCTTATGTTATGGACGAGAAATCGTCGCTGCAGGTCCCGATCAGGACTCCTATAAAGAAGCAGCATAGCAAGAAGCCGCCGCTGCAGCTGACGCCGGGGCGGCGGCCGGCGATTTCGGAGTGCGGTGGGTGTGATTCGAGGCGGGAATTCAACGACTTCGAAGCGTTTAAGGTTCTTCAAAGTGACAATGCTGGTGCTAAGTCGCTTGATAGGAGAGGCAATAAGGAGAGTTTTTCGGTGGAGGCGTCGAGGAGGGCGGTTTCGTTCCGGTTCCCGGTGGAGAGGGGCAGGGGGGACACGAGGCGGGCGACGTCGGAGAGGTGGGGAGGTGTGGTTGGGAGGTGCAACAGTTTGGATTCTCAGATAAATCCACCATCATTTGCAAGGAGGACTCTTCTTTGGATCATGGGAAGGCCTAATAAGGTTGTTCATTCATCCTATTTGACAGATCTTTAAGCCTTAGGTTGCACATTTTCCATCCAAATTAGGCAAACTAGAGCACAAATTATTTTTTTGGCTTCACTTCACAAAATCTTTGAAATTGTTTCTACATGTATGTTAATTTTATTTCGGAATACAACAAGTATGGTACGTTCTTGCAATTCTGTCTCTCCGGAACCAACTGCGCGACCCTGCGGGCAACAAGTATGATTCTTGCTCTGTTATTTAGTAGAGTGATTTAATTAGTGTTAAGAGTGATTATGTGACTATATGAGTAGTTAATTCACCAATATTTTCTGGCAATATTTTCAATGATTCTGCTCCCAATCTTGCCTTGCTGTAAGCATGTGAGCATTTAAGTTGTAAGGCGAGAACTGTACTAGTTAGTTTGGAGCATTTATTCTCACCTATTAATTTGATTTGAAAACTCAGTTGCCTCACTCTTCATTTCTCTACATTGATTTATAATTTTTTTTTCTTTTTGAAAAATTAAAAAAAAATCCAACGAATTTTGTCAAAGGTTTGGTGGTTGTGAGCATCAGATCCAGGTATAAATTTATAGTATGTCAAAATTTGGTAGTTAAAAACTTGGAAGAAACATGGATTTCAACGGGGATATATTTGGTGCGAAAACAGATTGATTGCTAAGTTGGTTGCTGATTTTCAAGTTTAGGTGTGGTGGAGTTGAAAAGATACAAGTCCTGCCACAATGGCTACTGTTAATCTACTAATATTTGATCATTATACTCTAAGATATCGTTATCTACGTCTTTTGCTCTTTCTGAATTAAATACAAATGACTTGTTTTGCTAGGCATTTATTTTGATATGGCCTTCAGAAGTGCGATTGTCGAATGTAACATCATATGTTGGGCTATGGATATCAATTGGATTGAAACGTGGACCCATTGAGATAAAGAGTCCTTAGATATTTTTTTCAAAGTTCAACGCAAAACATAATGAAATTTATTAAAAAAGGAATATACCAATAAGATAGAAGATGTTACGTAGTGATTCACTTTTTATTAGTATTAAAATTAATCGGAAGTATATAGTAATTTGATAAACACTTTTGTTAAACACGAGTTTTAATGTAAATTTGATAAAGTAAGAGAGATAGAAAAAAAAATAATTAAAATTATAGTTAATGGAAAATGAGTCTAATCTCATTAGAGAGAAAATAATTTCTAAAATAAAAAATTATATATTCTCGTGGAACTGAGTAATTAGGATGTGCATATTCTTCATGAGTCGTGTCTGAATAGTAGACCACAGATATTCTTACCAATATCTCAAACTTTAGATCTAACTTTTTTATGGAAGAAACTTGTTAGAAACTAAGAGATATCTTGAATGAGAAGAACAAGACCATAAGAGGAAGAGAATTTTCGACATCTCTATTAGATGAGAGGGTTAAAATTACACCTTGTGGTCACTAGGTCAAAATCCTTTGATACGAAGGCTAGGTTAAAATACTTAGGTTTTATACATTCCTTCATCTCCTATTTATAAAGTTGTGTGATGGGTTAGTTTAAGGGTCTATGTGGTTGGATTGGACCTCACTATATTGGATTATTACTATATGGAGGAGTACATAATTTAATCAAGTACAAATGAATATACCCTTATACCACCATAGAAGAAACATTGACCACCCGTCTAAGATTACAGACAACCCGTATTACCACTTTAATTTAATTATTTTCTGTGTATAAGATAATAATATAGGTTAATTAATCTGTAGTCTTCAATAGACTCTAAATTAGTTAATGCGACGTATTTTTTTCCAAGAATGGTCTAGTTTGAGATTGTATATTAATATATACTCTCTTTGTCCGTCATTAGGAGTCCCATTTTTTGGCGGCACAAGTTTTAACAAATGTTAAGAAAAATGGGTGAAATAAAGTTAGTGGAATAGGGGTCCCACTTGTATATACTCCCTCAGTACCATTAGAAATGAAACTTTTTCCTTTTTGGGTTGTTCCATTAAAAATGAAACATTTCTAAAAATGGAAACAACACTCTTTCTACTTTTTATTCTCTCTTACTTTACTCTCTCTACATTAACTCACAAAACAACACTATATAAAATCTCGTGCTGAAAACCAAATGTTTCATATGTAATGGGACAGATGGAGTATTAGTTTTAAATGAAATGTGAGTGGAATGAGTTAGTGGAAGGTGAGACCCTATTACCATTTATGGTAAAAGTGAACCAGGACTCCTATTCGCGGACAGACTAAAATGGAAAAACGGGGACTCCTATTCGCGGACGGAGGGAGTATACGTTTACTTATTATTATTCTTGGAATTAAATCCCAATCGACCGATTTTCTAAATAGTAATTTATTTTTCAAACACCTCTTGGGGATATAAACGAACCACGTAAGTACATTAATCAATGCAATAACAAAACCAACACCTACTCAATTACCATTGCGTAACGTGAATCTTAGGGATTCAAGACACATATGTTTGCCCCGGACTTGCTCTTGCAAAAATTTCAATAACCCAACAAACCCAACAAGAAATGAAACAATAAAAATGGTGGAAGAGGAAGAAGATGAAGGTGTTATGATTTAGATGGATGCTTGGAACCTATGGACCTTCTACAAAACAATGAAGACAATCCAGAGCAAGTTTCACAAAAGCAAGAATCTAATGGCTCCAGAAAACTAGCAACACAAGAACTAGAATTGCATACCTTAACATTCGATCTAAGCCCGACAATAGATTAAAATGCAACCACAAGGGATTTTGGATAAAATCTTCAAAGATGAAGATGGATGCTCAAAATGAGTCTTTAGGGTGTTTACAATGTTCAAAATCTGCCCAAGAACAAACCCTAGTGTAGTATTTATGCTAGGGTGGGAAAATAGTTCAAAAAAAGCTAAAAACACATGCTAAAACACGTCTCCGAACAAGTATGGCGGGTCGCCGAGTTGGTATGGGTGAGATGGAGACTCGCTGGTGAACTGCTTTAAAAATATCGTACACAACTGGCGGGTCGCCAGGTTTGCATGCCTTGCAAACCCGGCGAGTCGCTTGGTTTGCACTGCTCCATGCAGCCTTGTGAATGTGTGTATTCACGGTGTGCAGTGTGTGCGCGGAGTATGTGTATTTGAATTTGTGTGAATGTTTATGTGCAGTGTGTGTAGTGTGTGTGCGCTTGTGCGCAGAGTGCAGTGTGTGTATGTGTGTATATATAATAAGTGTAGTGTGTGTGCGCGAGAGTCTATAGAGTGTGTGTGTCATTTGAATGAGCCCAAATTTCCTCCAAACATACAATTTTGCTGTATAAATGCCAAAAGAAACAAGAACAATATTGACTATGATTTTTTTTGGTTTCCCATTCTAGATGCCACTACTAAATCTTAGATTGTTTATATTTAATAGTACAAAACCTAAACGCAAGGAAAATTTCATATAAATTATACGAATTGATTTGTATCTCTATTAATTTCAACGTAATATAAAGTAACTATAAAAAGATACTTTCGGAAAAAAAGATTTTATTTTCCCACTATACCTTTCATATTATTACCACTAACAACATACAATTACACCACATGATTGCAACAGCCAACGAGAATATTGGTGATTCCAAATTCTCTTATTCAATAAACCAAATTACATAGTCTTGGATGCTTATTTGTGAACTCGATGGTCCTCTTACACTCTGCAAATTGCAACATCATAAAAAAAATTGTCATCAAGAATATTGCAACTCATAGAGAAGGAAATATATTGGCGAAAAAATAAAATAAAATATTCAAATAAACGACAACTAAACAAGAAAAACTAATTCAATTACCTAGAAACTTCTAATTAGTTCACTAACGAATTAAACTAGACGATTAATTAATCGCTTCGGTCAAATTGCTCTTATATACCCAAGAATATTAGAAACATAATTTGTTCAATTTATAAAATTAATACTATCAAATTAGTGAATTACTTGACATAGTTAATACGAACAACACCAGCATCAGGATTGGCGATCTTTTGAAACGCTTGTTGGGAGAGATCAAGTTGATCATCTGTGCAGTCAGGGCAGAGATCGATGATCTTCACCGTGACATAACCTTTCCGACATGGTTTGTCGCCGTGGTTGGTGCCACCCCTGCACCTTATTTTGTACCTTTTCCCACAAGCTTTCCCGTTATCGTATAAACTTGGGTTAGCAGCCGCTATCATCGTACTTTCTCCCTTGTTTCCATAGCATGCCGATGCTAAAAAAGAATTTTAAAAACAAGTTAAAAATTTGAATTAATTATTTATATTGTGAGCAAATTGAAAGAGAGAAAATTACGTGTGTATTCAGTGTAGAATGTGGCTTTTCCTGATTTGGCTAAGACCATACAGAAAAGGCTTGAGGCGATTGTCAACACGATCATAACACGAGCAATTGTCATTTATAAATATTTCTTTATACTTATAAAATACAAAGAGAAACTATATGTTTCGAGTTTGGAAGGAAAATCTGAGTTGGAAGTATTTCAGAATATGATGTTGGTGTGATATAACTAGTAAGATGGACTATATATAGGCGATCTTTGTTTGTATCATTGGACATTTATATTTTTATTGTCTCTATATTAGTCCATTAGTAATTAATTAAATGAACTGTGCTTTTTATAATATATTAAAATTTTTTGTCATAATTCTAAGAAAAATGTTGTAATTACGTAAATCTTTAAATAAAAATTACGGGCTCGTAACATCAAATTAAAATAAAAAATATATACAGAGAAGTGAGTATATGAATAAAAATAATTATATTTATAAAGGATAAAAATTGATATTTATAAACGAAAACTTTTAAATCAATTATGCATGACCATGTGTTTGTTAAGATATATGGATAAGATTGATTGTTAATTTCTAAAATACACAAAAAGTTTCACCAAATTCATAAATTGCACACAAGTTAGAATTTGGTACTCCATAATAATGCATAAACTTTCAATTTGTTATGATTTATCATTAATCTAAAATCCTCAAAATTTAAAACTAACACAAAGGATGAGAACTGCTTTCATGAACTCATATTTATTAGTATTTCTTCACTTTTTAAATTACTTATCTCACTTACATTAATTTATTTTGTTATGTCAGTCTATTATTATATAATTAGGTACTATTTATATTATAGCAAACGCCAAATGCCCAAATCCAAATGGATTCTCTCTAATTCATATTGTTTGTATGCCTTGATTGATATCCCCAAAGTAGGCGTACCTTACAAGAATACATAAACTGTTGGTAGCGTTCCTTAAATTTGTATGGTAAAAAAATACTATACCAAATATTTGTCCTCAAAAAAATAGTTACCACTATTAAACTTCGATTTTGACGTGTAGTTTCGATTTTGTTTGCATCAATCACATCCACATTGTAATCAAATGTCGAATTCTGTAACAATTTTATTGGTTCATCAAAATTCTCGCTTAACAATTTATTATATACAACATAATTATTTCATTACCACGAAGACGATAAAATTGATATCTGGATTTCATCATATATTCCAAAAGATTGTGCTTATGCCTAGAACTCAACTAACTGAAATAGAAAGGCTGGTATTATAATTGCTCCAAACATTATTCTTGAATCTTCTTAAATATTGGATCATCCCCTGTAAAGATAATAAAAACTAATTAAATAATATTGTTAAGAAATAAATCGATCAGAATATATATAAGGAAATTGAGATCGGGTATATGTTATTCAAAATGTTCTGCTATAAAATATTTTAATTTATTTAACTAATAGAGAATATAAGTTTGTAAAATGTCTCAATTAATATAATATGTGGAACATATATAGTGCATTAGCCATTTTCAATTAATATTATACTCATTTTTTTATTACTCAAAATAAAATGCACCCAACAAAATAAGATTATGCTTAATTTTTAATGAGATGCATTAGCTTGCACATATGCATTATTCATCTAAAACTTTAGTTGAGTTAAAAAAAATGCATAAACACGTACCAATGTCACTCCTCATTACATTACAAAAAATTAAATATTTAACAATTGTAAACAATGAGTTTTGTAAAAGATATAATAAGTGTGAGAAAAAGTATTGAATTTAATTTAAAATACAAAAGTAATATAGGTAAAGTAGAAATATTTTTGACTTTTTTTGATAATAGAAATATTATGATTTTACTTCTTGATAATAAAAAAAATATAAATTGAAAAAATATGGTCCTATTAAGGGTTGAATCATAGATCTCTTTTAGTCGAAAGACTAAACGAGAATATCATATTTTTAAAAAAATATTTAAATATGATAGAGAAGATAATAAAAATACAGTATTTATAATTTCACAAATATAGAAAGATTCTAATCAATCGTTTCAAATAAAATAAATAATATTACAGTTGTATCTGAATATAAAAACGTTAACAAAATGAATTAATTATATATAGATATAGCAACGAAAAGTAGGCCACTCAATATAGGGTTTGATTTTAGGTTAGTTTTCATTTAAATATTAAATCTCTAACAATATTTGTGGCAAAATCAACATTATTTTTGTAATATGATTTTAAATCATAGAATTTGGTGTGTAAATTAAGGTGGTTTCTTACCAATAATAGTCAATGTTGACAACCCCAGCAGCGGGATTAGCAATTGCTGAGAAGACTTCTTTAGAGAGATTTAGGGTCCCGCCACACCCGGGGCAGTGATCGACGATCTTCACCGTCACGCTCAGCCCGGTGCAATTCGGATACAAAGTTGTTGGTACTTCAGTGCATGTAACGACTAATACTTTGCCACAAATAGCACCATTGTTCCATAGAGCATCACTTGCTGCAGCTATCATCACTCCATTGTCTTGGTTCCCATAACATGCTGAAGCTGCAATTCATCCGGAAAATGATCTAATACAAAAATTAATCTCAATACAAAATCTAGACCATTATCTGACTACGAGATTTCCTAATTTAATGGTCAATAATTAACTAATAACACAAAGGGTCATTATTAAACAGTTTTAAGTCATATTATACAATATAAAAATTAATTATGATCGCTCAATTTCGTTATCACTAAATTAACATGCATTTATTAAACTTAAAATTTGAAAGAGTGTGAAAAGAGATTCACATACGAACGTATTGTGTGTAGAAAGTGGCTGTTCCTGGTATAGCAAAAGCCACTGATAATAAAAGAGCAACAACTGCAAAAAACATTGTGAACGTCAATTGAGAAGCCATGTTTTTTTTTCAATGTTAACACTGCTAGAAAAATAGTGTATTGCTACTATTACATTAAGGTTGTGATATTTTATATAAGCTGACATTACAACTAACTCAATCTATAAACCGACCTTTTACCACATTTAAATACTGCAATTTAAAATAAATGTCATAATATACTGCATTTTAAAATAAATGTCATAAAACTGATTTTGTGCCAGTTGTCATAGACTTGAATTCTAATTTATATCCATCACAAATACTGAATAAATGATTCTAATTTATATCCAACACAAAAACTGAATAATTGTCATCAAAGAAATCAATGTATATATAAAGGGATGTGATTACATAATAACACATATTTATGATGATAATATAATACCAATCTTTTATAAATAAAATATAGTATTTTTGTTAAAAATGATGTTTATATTTAATAAAATATATTCTTTCAGCATATATAAAATAATTATGTTCTATAAAATGATATTTTGTATATATAAAAATGATATCAATATAATTGATATTCTGCTTGCATAAAATGATATTTTTAGCAAAAATTATATATTTCGACAATAAAATGATACTCCCTCCGTTCACAAAAAAGGTCCTTTTATGGACGACACGTATTTTTATAAAAAATTGGTAAAGTATAAGAAAAAAAAAAGAAAAAATGGATAAAATATGAGAGAGAGAATTGTCACGACCGCACTTTCTAAGGATAGAAAGTCCGGTTGATCGCGACTTGGGGAGGATGATAGAAGCGGGGAAGAAAGGGGAAAACTGTGGCACAACTGAACAAGAACTGAAATAACTCTCAGAATATAAATCAGAGTGCATGATACAAGAGAATAAAGTCTCGACTTTTACGTTGCAGCGGAAGAGTCAAGAGCAAATGACATCGTGTATGGACACACGATGCATCCAAGTACTATTCTATCGAAGGATCTTCATCGCATGTGCTCAACACCGCCCGCCTTCATCACTACCCAACCTGCACATTTCTAATACATATGCAGGGCGGAGTACTTGGTGTACTCAGTGGACAGGTGTTGAAATATATTTTTACTGAAAACTGGTTTTGTCAAGCCACTACTTGGTGAACTCAATGGACACTAAAATGACCACGCACTTAGGAATGCATTCACGATCCGAGAACACTAAAACGATCCAAGAACACTAAAATGACCACGCACTTAACTTCTTGAGTCTAATTAAGTACTATTCTTATTTTCTAATGTTCGCATGTCGTTTAAGACCAAATTGAAGGACTTTTCGACTAAGGGAAATAGCTTCGAGGTGGGCATTCTTTTCAAAATGTGACTTTCAGCATAAATATGTGAAATTTTCTATACATGTTTGTCATGCCATGTTTTGCTTTTACGAAATACCTATCTGTTTGGCTATGTTGGTGTTTGTATACTAAAAGATGTTTCGAGCGTACATGCCTTTGTACAGTCAGCTTGTGCATGTATACGAGAAACGCCACATCCACTTGTTTACCTAATTATGAGAATAAATAATATAATATAATGGTTTATTTAATAAAATATAAAAACAAGTCTAATGCTTCTTACTAAGAAGGTCAAAGTAGGGAAATTCGATGATTCCTCATGAGTTTTCCAGTAGGGGACTTGGCTAGATCTAGTAAGAAGAAAAACGTATTCACAACCTAGATAAGCTTTGTCTACCTATTGGTACGGTTGCGGTGTTTGTGATAATTCTCCCTTACCTAAGAAGTGATTAGTAACACCGGTGTGGTAAAGCATTGAAAGAATCTAATACGAAATGAATTTTTTATTGCTATTTACTGAAAGAATATATTTCAGAAATTTTAGTATTTTCTAGTCTATGAAATTAATATCAATATTGTTTATTTAATCAGACGCCACTTTGACTTATCAATATGAGAGAGTTTGTACGTAACTCAAACATGATATCTTGGGCGGTAGTAGTTGAATAAGGAATCCCCAATGGTTAAATCCCCAAGAGGTGTTTGAAAAAGGAATTTATTATTCATAAATCTGCGCAGTTGGAATTTTATTCCATGAATAATAAATGAAGTTTCAAACGAGAAAAACTCCTTGGAGAATTAATATAATCCAAGTCACGTAGCAAACAAAAGAATTAAATTGATGGATTAAGATAATCTTAAATGCGGGAAATATTATAAAATAAAATGGACCCAAGTTATTTGTAATTTGGTGATTTAGATGGGAGTGCAATATTATTCTTTAGTGGAACAAAATAATATTCCATTGATAATATATTAAATTATGGGTCATTTGATTTAATTAGATATTCATCTAATGGGTGAGCCCAACATCTAAATCATTCCATCATCCATGGATCCCCATTCTAGCCCAACAAGTCTTCTTATAAATAGTGAATGAGATGGAAACCCTAGTATGCACCTTACACAATTCACAACTCCAAAACTCTAACTCTAGCCGCCATCATAGGCGTTCTCTCTTTCCCTCTTTTGCCTCTGTTTTCGTGCCTAGCACGTGGGAGAATAGGGTTCTTGTTTTGTTCTTGTTCTATCCTAATTCATAGGATTAGATCAGGATAATCTCGTGTTTTGTGTTGGATTTCCTAGATCTCACATCACTTTTATTTGTTTCTTCGAGATCCGCTCACACGGATGAATAATCAAGGACATGGGAATAGTATGGAAGATTCATGATCGATAAATCAAGGATCTCCGGGTGGTGCAGCTAGCAACGCCAATCCTTTGATGGATCAAGAGGTAACAATCGAATCTACATCAAATTGCATGTTTACGTGTTTATTTGATGTGTTAATCTATCGATCTAGTTTAATTGCATGAAATTGGAATCGATTGCATAATCACCTAAATAGATCCGTAAGGACCTGTTTGTTTTTCGTGTCTTCCGCTGCGGTAGTCCCAACAATTGATATCAGAGCCAATTTTTAGGCTCTGATTATGTATTTGATTAATTTAATTTTTCAAAAATTGTAGTGTAAAAACTAGGGATTTTCAAAAATAATGCAATTACATGTTATATGTTTATAATATGTGTTGGATCTATATTTTTCTTGATATTATTTTCGGATCTATAATATGATGTTTTAGATCGATGATTGAATATTGAGATTATTGGATTTAAATCCTAAGATCTACAAATTATTCTAGATCTATGATGAACATCATTGGATCTATATATTCTAAGTAATATATACTAGATTATATGTTTGAATGATTACATATATGTATGTGCTTAAGTGAATATATATTTTTGAATCTAGAAAGAAAGTGGTCCATGGTTGAATACTAGGATCGATGAAAGAATATTGAATTTTGAATTTTATTCAAGTTTTTCACAAGAATATTCTAGATCTAAACAAGTATTCATAGATCTATAGTTTTATGTTTAAATTGCTAAAAGCTTGAAATTTAAATGTGCATATTGGTGTGAACGTAAAAGATTGTTACAGTTGAGAAACGATTAATTAAGATTTAAGATCGCGGTCAAGCGAAGCGACCGTGATGAATCGAGCTAATTAAAATCGAAATACCAAAAAAAATTGAAACTAGGGTTTCGAAAAACCCTAGCTTCACGCCCCCGGAAAAATGCATCGACGGAGGAGCTGAGGGGTGGCGGCCGGCCTTGGTCGTCATCCAGCGGAGAGCTCCAGTCCAGTGGGAGCATCGGCAGGTGGCGGCGCGTCGGATCTGCCTTGATAAGATCCGACGGCGTGTGCCTCCGGCGGCTACTGCAGCGACTGACCGTCACCGAGGATGGCTCCTGACGGCGTTGCAGGCAACGACTCGACTAGGCGGCGGCGCTGGAGGCGGGTCGGAACTGTTTCGATGGATCTGGGGGCGTGGGCCTCCGATGTCGCTGCAGCGGCTAATCGTTGCTTGCAGCGGCCCCTCGCGGTGGTTCCAGGCGGTAGCGGCAGCCTCAGCAGCTGACGGTGCCCGAAACCCTAGCTAGGGTTTGGGCCGCGGTTTTTGTCATCTCGTTGTTTCGTTTTTCGTGTTTTCATTTCATTTCTTGATGCACAAGTAATTTATAAATTTGGTTTAAAATCCTAAACTTAGAATAATTATGTAACTTGTGGTAAATTAGAATGTATAATTTGTTTAATCAAGATTCTAATTTAAAGAGATTATGTTGCCCGCGAGCAGTTTCTCTATTATTTGCACGCGTTAGGTTTTGAGTGGTTGTTGGAGAATGGGGATCCGAGTGTCCCGGTTAGATTAGCGAAGGAGTTTTTCACGACCTTTAGGTTTAATGTCACCACTGATCTAGATGAGGAATGTATCAGTTTTAGGCTGTTTGGCGGAGAGATACGGATGAGCTTGATTGAGTGGACCGTGCGTCTGGGAATGTGCAGTTTAGAGGAGGCCATAGGGCCTCAGTGGAGAAGTAGGGAGCGGGGAATTCCCCGCAGACATGTGGAATTTGAGCCCCAGAAAGCCTGGGAGGAACTTACTCACCCTGATGTAGGGCAATTCCAGTCCACTATTTCCCGCTCCGTTCATTTCAACAATCCAATCCTACGCCTAGTCCAGCTTTACCTGGATTTCAATTTGTTGGGGCAATTGAACTCCGCTGTTAGGACATCGATGACAGAGTTATATCTTCTCTGGTGCGCCAAGCATGGAAGGAAGTTGCATCTGGGTTTTTGGACCGCCTACCAATGCCATCTAATTGCCACCCACCCAGCGAGGAACCTCACTCTTTGCCATATCTTGGGAGTGTTCGTCAGAAACAACATCATCATCACAGAGGCCGAAGACTTAGCCGACCAGATCATGGTGGATCCTCCTGGTCTTTTTGATACACCTTTGTTCGTCCGAACGAACACCGTTTACATGAGGCAGGGCGTACCACATTTCTACTCAATGGGAGAAGAAGCTATACCGACTGGGAGATCTGCAGCACATCCGGGAACACAACATCAGGAGCAGAGACAGGAAAGGCTAGAGAAGGCTGTGGACGAGATAGCGGAGGAAAACAGACAGATGAGATCAGAAATGACACGGTTAGCATCAGTAATGGAAGGGATCCTGAAGGAGTCTGCAGGACAGACGAGGCAGAGTCAGAAGCAAGAGGCTTTGGAGACGATTGTTACCAGGATAGGAGAGGAAAACCACCGGATGATAGCAGAAATGACCAGGATGACGTCCGTGATAGACGAGATATTGATGATGATAGCACAAGGAAGACAAGAGGAAGATGTTGGACCGAGTGGCCATGGAGGCCGAACTAATGAACCACGAGTATCAGAGGAGGTATTAACCGAGACGAAAGAAGCAGAGCAGAAACAAGAGGCGGAACAAGAGGAAGAAGATGCCGAAGAGTCGGCAGAATCTGGGAACAAGCAATCCGAGAGTGAGGAGGAGCAACTGGAAGAACCACCTGCACCACAACCTGCCCCGCGAAGGAGCAGGAGGAACAAATGACCACCACCCCACCTGACCAGTTAGTTTTCTTTTTATTTTCAGTTTTTAGTTTTTCGTACTTTATTTGTTTAGGTAGTATAATTTGTGTTTGTGCGCAAACCCCATTTCTAACACTTAGCCTATTTAATAGTCTAAGTGTGAGAAGTAAAGGGTTTGTCTCTTTGGCGCATGTTTTCTGTGTTTACTTGTTTATTATTTTTCGTAAGCATGTTGGCCCACACTTAGCCCATTACATGGTCTAAGTGTGAGGAGTTGTGTATATAGTTGTTTTGTTTTTGTTGGTTTCTGTTGATTTGTAACTCCCCCACTTAGCCTATTGTATAGTCTAAGTGCGAGAAGTTTTTGGTATAAGTATGTTTTGTTGTGTTTTGGTATGTCTGGGTGTCGGCCATACTGGCCATTACCTTTTTCCACTTCACAGCCTCATCTGGGGCAGACACGTGTGAAGTGGGAGGGGGATTGCACTAGCCAGTATGACATGCGTATATGTGAAGTTTGGGTTTGTGTTAATGTCTTGTTAGGTCTAGTTTTTTTCTTTTGTGTGTTGATTGGGCTTAAAACTCAATTGTCCTGAGCTGACGGTGAGGGGAATTGAGGGAGATACGACATGCTGGAAAATAGAAACCACCCCCCTTAGTACCTAGCCAGGATAGATGACGCAAGTATGAGGGAAAAGCCCATCCTTAGAGCCAAACACGAAAGCCCTCTTAAAATGTGAGTTATAAGCTTAAAGTGAAACCACTTTCCACATATTTTGAAAAGAAAAGAGTGGCTACCACGAACTACCTGAGATGAAGTGACCACGAGTAGCGAACACTGAAGGCAGTTGGAAACCCCCCCACCCCCCCAAAAAAAAACCACCTTTAGAACCCATTTTCTTAACTCTTTGTACCCAGATATACTCCCCTAGCCACTGGGATTGTGTGTGCAAGGCATGAGACGATTGGAGCTTACTGGCCAGAAGGTGTACAAGAGAGCAGAATCCAGTTGGGCAAGAAAGTTTGGAAGAAAATCGACCAGGGAGTTATCCCAGGTCCACAAAAAAAGAAGAAAAAGGTATAAGGGTGGCGAAGCCACAAAGGAAAAAAAGAAAAAAAAAGAAGAATATGAAGAAAAATGGTCAGAAAACTTGACCACAAAAAAGAAAGAGAAGGAATAAGGGTGGCAAAGCCACAAGAAGCTACTGACCAGTTGGAGATCATAGCCAGAAGCGCCAGCCAAGAGAAGCAACAACCAAGAGCCCAAATGCACATAGTTCCCCCACCTCAATAAAGCAGAAATTTTGAACCTAGAGCCTTAGGAACATCCACCCCAAAACATTACAAACCAATAGCCCCGTTACAAACCTTTAAGCCCTTCAGTAGCTACACGTGAGATCTAAGTCCGAAGCAATCGTGGTTGAGCATATTTAGAGAAATGCAGTCCTAACATTCCTGGTGAGGTATGAGTGACTGAGTGAACCTAGTGTTTAGCCGAGAGGTGTGGGCGATCCTGACAAACGGATATACTGACTGGGAGAGAAAAGGGGGGCGGCGGAAGTTCAAGGCTGTCGAAGGCCGGATTGCACCTGATCCCGAGGGGAGGGATGGTTGAAAATATAGCCCAATTACTGTGTTAATGTGTCTAAGTGTTTTAGTTTTTCTTTTATGTGTTTGTCTTTGTTATGTGTTCTTTTTTCTTTGCGTCATAGTTAGAGTCTAGGGTAGGATAGAGTCGGTTAGGGGAGTAACTAGGCTAGAATTCGACTTACTTCTTCATGTTTGTTCTTCACGCTTGAGGACAAGCATGTGGTAAGTGTGAGCAGTTTGATAAATCGTATTCTATGCCTTGGTTACTGGTCAGCATGATGTGCGTAATTGATTATATCTACAAAATAGTTGCTCAAAGTGTGCAGGTTGAGTGTTCTAGCCAGTAGGCAAAGCTTCAGATACTTCAGGTGAAAAGGGCGTCAGAACGATTACGTACTGACCAGTATACATGCAAAAATGGCTCGATATGGAGAAGAAGGATAGCTGGGACTGATCAACCACAATTAAGGGCAAATAAGTCATCTCGCCACAAGGTTTTACCCTAAAATCAAGGGTAAGCCTCCCTATAAAAGGAAGCCACTTGGAGAGAAAAAAAAGGATATTCATCATCATCACTCTTAGGTAGAATTCTCTCGGTAGTTCAGTCCTTCAGCCCAGTCCAGAGTTTCGTTCCTCGCCACAGCCATGGTCACTTGAAGATCGTCAGTTCGCCGGAGTTCCATTCTCTCATTCCAGTCAGCACGATCGTAGTTAGCAGTTCCATCACCCGGAGTGGCAAAAACAATCTTTATTTGCTTTCTAGTTAATCTTGCTTGTTTTCTCTACGTTGGATCTTTCGCATTTTCAGTATTTTTGCTTGCCTATTTTGAAGCCTTGGTTGTGATCAAAACGTTTTCTAAATGCTATGAAGTTGTTTTCCAGCATCGATTCATGTTTGTTTTCACTTCTTTCTGCCTAGATAGCTTAGATCTAGCTGTTATGGTAATTTCCAGTGTGGAATCGCATGTTTTAACTTCTGTAGTTAATCTCTCTGAGTTTGCAAGTCTAGATAGCTGTTAGATTTTAGATCTGAATTAGTTAAGTGTGAAACCCAGTTTACGTGATTTCTGCCACCCTGCATGTTGACCCGTAAGCATAATTGCAGTTTCAGTATTCGATCTTTTGATTCGAAGTTTTAATTGTAGATCTGAGTTCATGAGTTATTAATCTGTGTTTTAATGGTGCTGAATCTGGTTTGTTTTCTGATTTTAGTTTGTGTTTGTTGAAGAAGATAACATCCACATCCAAGTTTGGGACCACATTTACTTTTTAGTTACTTTTGCTTTTGTCCTTTACTTTTTCTACCTTTTCAGCTGGTACCCTGCAGGCCTGTCAGCCTAGTCACCACAACTACCACTACCTTCTAATATTCTGTTTAGCCCAAAATAGAAATCCATTACTTTTCGAATAATTTATGTTTCACCATGTCCACGTACACATCTGCATATCAGAATCCTCTCACACTTCCTAGCCAGTAGGATACCACCTTCAATTTCTTGCCTAGGTAGAGACTCAACCCAAGCGTGGTAGCTAACCAAAACTCTCCAGAATATCACCACAATCACTCCAACCGTCACCATCTCTGTGGGATTCGACCCCTACCTTCACTATACTACCCAATAGAAGAGGGTTGAGGAATTATTGATACCAGGTTTTAGGCTTAGCAGGGGATTGTTTGATCCTGATCAGTAGGATACACCCTTTGCTTGAACGACACCTACGCAAACCTGCGCTTTCAGTAGTTAGGTCAAAGTTTCAAATCAAAGCATACTACACCACATAATAATGTAGCACATCTTTGAACATCTTTAAAGTCAGTCGTTGCGCTAATGTAATGGGCATGTCATCGCCAAAGTCATCCTCGTAATCGATTCCTACACTCGTTGAACCTATTCAGAAACACATACACTGATTATTATAAATGTGAAATTAAAGTTCTCTAATGAAGCATATAATGTAACTTAACAAGTGAACTCATCTCATATAGCATACAACTACACATAATAATGTAGTACATCACTAGTAAATAATGTAACAAATAACCTAAATAATGTAACCTAATATGTGTAAGAATACAACAAGCACTACTACACCAAACAATAAATAATTGAACCCTATAGGAATGACTCTAACTCCCTGCCCTTAGTAAACATTGTACTACTGGGTTGGTACTACATCATATCCCAATGGACTACTAAACCCTTGGAGAATGGATATAACTTCTACCCATGTCACCTATGTTCAACCCTTGCACCCTCCTCATTTCCTCCTCTTCACGGTACTTGTCTTTGTCAATCTTGTCCTCCAATGTTCAACCCAGGCACGGATCACTCTCCTCCGGCAGTGAACAACCCGGTCCACATATGCACACTAAGAATAACCACATAACTGAGTCATGTTAAATTGCAACAAAACACATTCATATATCTAACTTAAATTATGTAATTTAAACGGGTGCATCAGTGATATAACAGATCAGTAATGTAACCATATACCCATATAATGTATGTATAAAAATAATCAATTGTGTTACAGATAAATAATGCAAATTAGCAGATCAATAATGTACCTACATGTATTATAATTTTCCCATGCAAATCAGTAATGTACCAATAAATTAATATAATGCATATTTTATAGCTGCAACAAGATTGTCAAATATAAATAATGTACAAATGCACATCATTAGCACAACATTAATGTAACGGATCAATATTGTACCAAAATGTATATATAATGCTTGTATTATAGCTAACAATAATGAATAATGTAGCATGTCAGTAATGTACGAAAACTGGCATATAATGCAGTTATTATTTCACTCACCACTAAGAAGTGGATAGGCCCTGTGAATGACGTAATGTATACCACGGTATAAATAATGTATCTTATAAATGTAATGTAAACATCCATTTATATGGAAACACAACCATGTTGGACAGTAAGTTCAAAAGAATTAAAAACATACAATGAAAACAATAGTTGTAGATTATAAAAACGACATAATGTACACCACTGCCTACCACAGTGTATAACTAATCGATGAATACAAATGGCAAATCATGTAACTCTGAATACTGAAACCCAATAGATTGCTCACCTGCATTTTGGGTGGGTTGGCTCTTAAATAGTCTTCCTCTCATCGACATTCTTGGTCGCTATTCAAACCTCTGTCAGCCACCCACCATTAAAAAAAAACCATAAGGTCATACAACTATTTCCTCAACACAATTGACCAATTCGCAAATCTAAAGCAGCAATTAACTAAAAACGTCAATAATGAACAGAAACCTAACAATAATGAACACGATTTGATGATTTACAGAAAGATCGATCAAAGGTTTGTGAAAATCGTGACGCTCTTTAGGAGAAAAATTCAGAACATCTCTTACCAACAATCGTACACGGCGCAATTGAAACCTAGCTTGTTGTCGATGGCAAATCCACCGTCGACCACGGATGGAGGCCAACAAAAACTGAGAATCGTCGACTGTCGGGTGTTTTGACGGAGAAAACCGACCGTGAGACTTATGATACTTTGGTTTTCCGACGACTATGGTTTAGAAATTGGTTGAAATTGGGGGGATGGGTTTTGATCGTGGGTTGAGGGATGTGAGACGTTTGGAGTGAGAAAGAGAAAGAGAGTATAGATGGAATGTCAATCGGTTTCTATGAAAATCTCGCTTAATTATAGAACCTGCCATTTTGAAACAGGTGTAATTCATTGTATGTTTACAGATATACCCTTATAATGTACCAATTAGACCTAATAATGTAACGCGTAATCACACATCTCACCAGCATCTGATCCGTCCACCATCTTAATCTAATGGTTGATATTAAATTGGAACTTAATACTAAGGTGGCAATAAGACCTTAATGCTCCCTTACTCAAATATATCATAACTTAGCATGTCTCACTGTACATTAATTATATAAATAATTATATTATAGTTTAGCTCTTAATTATTTTACTATGCTTTTGCACATCATTAATTACATTAATTATTTATAATATTGAAATAAAATTAAAGTATGTATGTATATAAAATATAGTGTATATAAAGTAAAATTTTATTATCCTAAAAGTAACTAGGTGGACTAGATATGTTTTACATTGCTACTTGAAACATAGGCTTTTGATTGGGCTTCGTCCGGGCCGGATACCAAACACACCTAAACCCGGATACATCCTATTATCTAACTATAACATTGCTACCAAACAATGCGTAAAAGTAAATAAGGACTCCTAATGGCGGACATGGGGAGTAATATAAAAATGGGTCCCACATTCCACTATCTTCTCTCACTCACTCTTTTTTTAAAAAAAAATTCATGCCGAACTCAAATGAAACTCCTAATGGCGAACGAAGAGAGTACAAAATGATATAAAGCAAAAGGATACATAATTACTAAGTAAAGTATGTTTGGGCCTACCCAACAAAGATAGTACTAGTACTAGTTATTTTCCTCATAAACAATATGGTGGCGATTTTTAGCAATAGTAAAACCGTTCTTACAAGTTACAATCTAACCACGCTTTTATTAGATATACGGACTGATTTTTTTAGGATCAATTTGATATTATGAAATTGGAACTATATTTGATTTCAAATTCGGTTGATTTGAATCTAAGGAATTGAATTTGAATGAATCAATTTAATCCAAATCATTTATTTAGTACATTGAACTAATTCATATGAAATTTGATTCTAATTTAATGTTTTTCATATACTGTGTTAAAATTAATGGTTAAGATTTGGTTTCTAATTATGGATTAAGAATTAGTAATAACGAATTGATCATCTCCTGGGTCATGTTAAAATACATTTAATACTTTAATCTATAACTAACACCAATCCTGTACCGGAGGAGATTAAATTCACGGATTTCAATATATAGTAAACAAAATATCAACAAAAATGTAAGATAGTCAATCTATTAATATAATAATTTTCATGGTTTTTTATATCAACATAGTGTATTACAAATATTAACACAATGACATGATAATTTCAACAGAAGTACCCGAAAATATCAATAGTTTTATCAATATTGTACATGCATTATATTTAAATTTTTTGATGCATTTATTAATATAAAATCTGGTATCAATATATACGAAAACTGACATTAATACTACTTAAGTTTATTTAATACTCCATCCGTCCTAAAAAAACTAGTTTTACTATTTTGGGTCGTCTCCTAAAATTAGGCAAAGTCAAAATATGGAAAGTTTTTCAACAAATAATAATCTTACACATCATTTATAAGGAGGACTCCACAATCCACTAACACTTATTTCACTACCTTTTTCCTCTCTCTTACTTTTTCACATCCCTCTTTTGTTATACTAATTGCACATTAAAATCTGTGTCATTTAAAAATTTGTCAATTTTTTAGGACGGAGGGAGTAATTATTTAAACTTAATATATAATTCACTTGGCATTATTTAATATAATTCACTTGGCATTATTTCAATCACTAAATCTCTCAATCTAATGACTAATAATTAATCTTAATTTAAAATTACTAATTAGTTAGTAATCGATCACCACCCGATTATCTTCCTATATTAGATACTCCATAAAAGAAAATCTACTTCTTCTTCTTAACTTTGTGATACAAGTAACATGTTGAACTTTCGCAGTATAGGCGGACTAGATATTAATAGCCTTGAATAGTAAACTAAGAAAGAATAGAGTGTGGTCAAGCCTGGTAACCCTATTTTCTATGAAAATTTAACACAATTAGAATTAATTTTAACTTGACTTGAATGTTTGCGTGTATATATATAATCAATGATCAATTATCAATAAAATTCTGTGTGGTACAGCTGCTGCAGATTTTTCCACAAGACTTCCAAATTGCCTCGTCTTAAAGTTAATGAATATGTCACAAAATAAATTCCATACTCGCGTAACCTTAATTACATCTTCTTCATTTTATTTTAATTTTTTCTTTATAAATCATAAATCCGAATCATAATATATCATGTGAATATTTCACACCAAATTGAATATAAGAAATAATAATCACTAGTGTGTGCATAGTAAAATCATTCGTACATATATAGTCCTACAGGGGCTTCTTTTCTGTACTTGGATTATTTAAATTATTTGAAAATTTTTACATGTAAACATTTTTATTTTAGAGGTATACATATTATTCGAACTCACTTGGCTTTATCTTCATTCATCAATTTTTCATTAAATTTCGTGTGAATTTTGTCTATTAACAATTAATACCGGTGGAAATTTATGGCACGGCTGCGGAATTTTTTTCCATATAAGTTAGATATAACGCACTCAAATGGACCACGTGTTACAATTGAATTAATCTGGGACAAAATAAATTCCACCACTTTAATGATCTTAATTACTTCTTCGATTACATTTTTTATTTTCATGATAAATCAAAAATCCCAATAATAATATTCTCTCCATCCTAAGGTTTTTCTTTTGCACTCATTTGGAAAAGAAATGATAATAAATATAGTTAAAGTTGAGAAGCGTTAGAGAATAGTCTTATATATCTATATTATTCTTTACATATTTTAGTCCCTATTCACTTTAACTATTTACTACTTCATTCGTCCTATCACAAGTGATGGATTTTTTTTGGCACGAAATTTAAAAAAATGATATATATTGAGTTAACGTTGAGAGAATAAAATATGAGAGCGGAAAAAGTATGAGAGATAAAGTGAGAATAAAGTAAGAAAGAGAGATGAAATAAAGTAAGAGAGGTTTAAAGATTTGTTAAAAAAGGAAATTGATCAACAGTGGTGGGACGAATGAATTTTTTTTTTTAACTAGCTGATTTAGATATTGTCTATAGATAAAAATGTTGTAGTTATATTCCGCATACACAAAATGGTGATGAAGTTTTTTCAATTGAATTAATATGCCAAGAGAAAATTGAAATTAATTGCCTTATTTCAATTGAACTAATTTATACTAAAAGAAATTCAAAATAATTGCGAACTGCAGTTGTGTTTTTTATTTGTTTCAATTGAGTTAACATATATCAAAAGTTGATTTAATTAATTAATTTTTTCAATTGAATTAATATACCAACAGAAAATTCAATGAATTGGCAATAAAAAAATAAAATTTGCTAACAAATCATTTAATTAAGTTATAATATCAATTATATTTGATAATATTAGAATTTAATCAATTGCACAACTAATATAATACTCTCCCGTCCATGAAAATTAGTCCCGATTAAATATTATTCATTTTTTTTATAAAATATCAGTCATCTTTTTTTCATTTTAGTTTACCTATAAAAATTAGAAAATTTTCTATTTAAGAAAACTTTTTAACCCCAGTTTTGTCATTCGCATTCCTATCTATTTATATGAACTATTAAAATTAGTAATTTCCAGAACTAAGATTATTTTTTTAGGATTAAAAATTATTATGCCATTTATAAATATACTAGTACGATTTATTGGGAAGTGGGGTAACAATATTTTGATATTTTGAATTTATACACGTAGTATATAAACATAATAATTTTATTACAAATATTTGATAATTTTGAAAATAACTATTATTTGCCCATGAACAAAATGGTGAAGTTGATAATAAACTGCGAAGATCACGAAACAATATTTTTTTCAAATTAATTTTAGTCTATTATTAGATCGTCATCAATACATATGTAATAATGCAAATGACGAAACAAGTTAATTTGACTAGTTCACTATGCACTGATTATCTAAGTGAACATCAATACTAACATTCTGCTATAAATAGACCACATTTCCATAGGAATATGCAAGATAACCAAACCCAAACAAATTTTCAGTGATATAAGAATTACGATCTAATTTAAAAATGGCTTTAGCAAAAATGATTATGTTTGCATTTGCTGCAGCTTCCATATTCTCCATGGCATCTGCTATTTCTGGAACAGCCACTTACTACGGCCCTCCTCTCGTTCGTAAGACACTCCTTTTTCTCTCTCTTTCTCTAAATTATATTAAGAGTGAACAACGCAAATGGTCCCTGAACTTTCTGTTTTGCACGTCAATAGTGCCTTGACTTTAAAAATATTATGGATAGTTCCTAGACTAATGTGTAATCACATTTGCGGTACTTGTTTTTACTATTCATCACAATTTTTACACTAAAAATATCTCCAAGACATGTAGGACATTTTTGAACTTTCATAAAAATAGATATCTAGGCATAAGGCACTGGATATGATAGTTTGAGGGTTTGATAAATGATAGCAGTAGTAGTTTTCATTTCACTTTTTCAGTCACTTTATGTTAAATTTTCTTTTTCTCTTATTAAACCTTTAGAAAATAAATAATTAAAATAAAAATATTATAAAATTCTTAAATATATAAAAAAATAAGTTATAGCTAAATTTAATTTTGATTGTGATTCAATTATTTTTTAATATTAAAATTCAAAATTTAAAAAATAATCGAATCACAATCAAATTATAGTATTACATATTTAATTTTGATTTTAATTTTAATTTAAATTTGATTACTGCAGCATCATCATGCTACGGGTACCAAGACAAAGGCGTGATGGTAGCAGCTGCAAATCCTGCACTGTTCAACAATCGTGCAGCTTGCGGGAATAGATACATAATACGGTGCACCGGAGCCACCAACCTAGGGGTGCCGCAACCATGCCGCAACGGCCCCATCACTGTGACCATCGTTGATCTCTGCCCGGGTTGCGGCGCCAACCAGATCGATCTCTCTCAGGAAGCTTTCAAAGCTATTGCAGACCCTAACGCGGGAAGAATCCGAATTGATTATACCCGGTGATCACTACTAAATATATCCTCACTTTTAATTTTTCATAATTTATTTCTGTTGGCTAACATTGGTTAATAATATTGCAGGGTTTGAATTTATGAGCTGGGAATTGAAGAATGCTTATTTCAGTTACCAATAATAAGATCTACTAATATGTACTCATATAATTTCATCCCCAATAAAGTGTATGTTCCTGGTGATAATATTAATACATTATAAAATAACCCTTTGTGTTTATTTTACTAGACTTGTAGAATAAACGGCAGGGTTGGCCTTTGATTATAATGACCACTTTTACTAGTCTCTTTATCTAAAATTAAGATTATAATTTTTGTTGTTTAATTTAATTGTGAGATTTACTTTCGTCATTCTTTTAAATACTGTCAACTAAGATTATTCGTTAATTTGGATAGAACTTACAAATTCATAGTTTAAAATCCCAATTCATACTTTCTCTATCCCACAAAAATAGTTTATTCATATTTTTCATTTTCATTAATTTGGATGGATGTCACAAATTTTAATAAAAAATAAAATAAAATAAAAGAGATATTATTAGAGAAAAAGTAGATAAAATATGAGAAAAGAAAAAAGTAAGAGAAATGAGAGAAAGTAAGAGAAAGAGAAAAGATAAATAAAGAAAATATCATTTTTGAAACGAGATTGTGTTTCATGGATATCCCATAATAATAAAATAAGACGATTTTTATGGAAGAATGAGGTATTCACTTAAATTACAAACTTTAGTAAAAAGATACTACTATTTCACATACCTTTCAATATGGCCGGAAATATTAGTAATTTTTTTTCATTGTAAAATTTCCCATAATGAATTTTTCCTACTATAATTTAAATTCATGCAGCTAGACATGCACAATCCGAACCGGACCGTCGGTTAACCGGCAGTTCGGAACCGCCGGTTCATGAACCGGAACCGGCGCTGGCGGTTCAAGCGGGCCGGTTCAGGTTTAGAAATATCGCGAACCGGAACCGGCGGTTCGCCGGTTCATAACATTAAAAAAATTATTATTTATAAAAATCAACTTTTATATATAAAAATCAATTTTCACAAATAAATAGATACAATAATTTCATAATAGCCCTTATTTATTTGTTGGGCATATGATTCTAAGAACCATTCTTGGTTATTTCTCTTTTATAGAGACATCCTTGAATATTTTGTGTTTCACTTTTAATGTGGGACAAAATATGTTGAAATATTTTCTTGTATAACTACATGTTTAGATCATTCATTCATCTTTTTCCAATGTGGGATACAAAACTTTCTTTTGTTTTCTACTTTTCTTTATTTTTTACTACATTTTATTATTCACTAACTTTATCTTTATTTTCGTTATGATTCATTTTCTAATACCAATTTATAGATAATAATAGAATCAAATAGAATAGTTCAATTAAATTTGAATATTGCATGTTGCTCATAATTTGTATATTTATAGAATGTGGGTGTGTTCAACTAATAATAATAATTGGATTTAAATGTGCTCACTTTTAAGAATTCTAAGAAACCATTCTTGGTTGTTTCACTTTTATAGAGACATCCTTGAATATTTTTTCTTTCATTTTCAGTGTGAGACAAAATATGTTGAAGTATTTTCTTTTATAACTACATGTTTAGATCATTCATTTATCTTTTTCCAATGTGGGATACAAAACTTTCTTTTGTTTTCTACTTTTCTTTATTTTTTACTACATTTTATTATTCACTAACTTTATCTTTATTTTTGTTATGATTCTTTTTCTAAGACAAATTTATAGATAATACTAGCATCAACTAGAATAGTTTAATTAAATTTGAATGTTGCATGTTGCTAATAATTTGTATATTTATAGAATGTGAACGTGTTCAAATAATTGTATTTAAATGTAAGTATGGTGCTAATTTTTCTCAATATATTGATTAAAATGTGAAAAAATAACAATTAATATAATTGGTATAATAATGATAAAAATAGATAACTAAAGAATGATTTGTTTAGTGGTATAATATAGTTTATATATTTATATATTAGTAGTAGACTAATAGTATGATTTTGTATAATAGTTGTTATTCTAATAGATGTAGTATAATTTATATAAATAAAATTATTATTTGTGAATATATTCTTGATAGATAAGAATAAACAATTATTGAGTAATATGATTTGTATATAGATAAATAATTATTCATATTGAGTAATACAATTTGTATAATAATTATTCTCTTAATGTGTATAATGGTATTTATTAGTTAACATACACATAAACTTATACACGAACAAATCGATAATGATAAAGAATTAAAGAACAATACTTTATTTAATTATATTTGTTGTTAAGTTGTAATAATAGAAGATAGTTAAGATATAAACTAATATAAACAAAGATGAAGGAGATAAATCATGTAGTTATAAATAAGGAGTTTTATCCAATACACATCTAAGAACATGTAGCTATAAAAGAGAATCATCCAATACACTCTCTTTCAACCCAAAGGCTCAAGTCCAACATTAAGTGTAAATTGTAACTTATAAGTTGTGACTTGTGACTTGTAGTCTCGTTGAAATAAACACTAAAACGAGAAGAAAAAAAATTTGAACCACCGAACCGGCAGTTTCGGTAAAAAACCGGCGATTTCGAACCGGAACCGGAATTGGAACTGCCGGGACCTTGGCGGGCGGTTTCGGTTCATGGAAATGGTGAACCGTGAACCGCCGGTTCTGAACCGGAACCGGCGGTTTTTGAACCGTTTGCACACCTACATGCCACATATGTAATCATACATAAACTTATGTGGCATTTGAGACATGATGTAATTAGCTAGGCAATTTGGATTGAAACAAATATTTTCTTTGCAAATTATTTCAATTTTCTAACACCATTCTCTTATCATATCGACTTGGTAGCGATCTTATCTCGTATTATACTATATATTATTAGATAATCATTCATTCTTATAAGACATTTTAAGGGGATGCATGAGTGGATCATTCAACATGGTATCAGAGCATGCCTATGTCGATGTTCATCTTGTGGTTTGCGCGTGTGGAAGTCTGATGTTGGAGCCTACACGTGTCGGGGCTTGTTGAAAATCCTCATTCTTATCTCACATGGATTTTTTAATAATCCCGTCTCATTTATATATTCTTAATTAATCCCCTCTTTTTAAGGATGTGAGTGATCCATTTCTACATGTTAGTCGACACACACGCCGCGATGAATTTAGTAGTCACGACTAAAAGAGTTGGTGATTTATTAGAGAATAAATTGTGGCCGTAGTCATCACGAAACAAATTAGAATATTTCTTACTATTAGCCTAACAAAATCAACTCATCCATTGAGAAAAGTCATCGACAACGACAATAACAATAACGTGCGCCGATTTCTAACGAAATTGCATAACCTTCCTTGTATAAATAGACCCACATTTGCAACAAAATGTGTAACCAAACCAACTAGCTCAAATCCTCATCAGGATCACATCTACAACTCAAACAAAAAATGGGTTTTGCAAGAATAGTAATGGTAGCACTTGTTGCAGCTAGCATAGTTTCCATGGCATCCGCCATCGCTGGAACCGCAACATACTACAGCCCGATAGTCCGTAAGATCACACACTTATGAATAGATCATTTTACTTCATTTTATACGTACTTCATTATTCGATCGTTTTACTTCATTGTAGAAAGATTGAACTAAAATGATCTTAAAATGAACTATATGTTATCTAATAATGAACTATATTTTGGTTCGATAGTTCAACACTAGCAATTAGTTCTGTCTATATCACAACCCTATATATAAACTCTCTATCTTTTTCTCTACCGGCGTGTCTGTAGTTCTACGTATTATGTCCCATTAAGAATTAAACGTTTTTTTTCGTTGTCCAATTAAATATAAAACGTTTCCTAAAATAGAAACAACATCCTCTTTACTTTTTTCCCTGTCTTACTTTACTCTCTCTTCATTAACTGCAGCATCATCATGCTACGGGTTCGAAGACAGAGGTACGATGGTAGCAGCTGCAAATCCCGCGCTGTTCAACAATCGTGCAGCCTGCGGGGATAGATACACTGTCCAGTGCACCGGGCCCACCAACCAAGGGGTGCCTCAGCCATGCCGCAACGGCCCCATCACTGTGACCATCGTTGATCTCTGCCCGGGTTGCGCGGCCGACCAGATCGATCTCTCTGAGCAAGCTTTCAACCAAATTGCGGACCCTGCCGCAGGAAGGATCAGGATTGAATATAACCGGTTAGCTTCTATTTTCTTTTTAATCTCTTTAATTTATTTAACTTGGTTAATTAGATTTAACAGTACTGATTATGTCTATGTCATGATATTGCAGGGTTTGATTTTGCTTCAAGGATGGAAAAAATAACATCTTATTTATATATAGATCATTTTCTTCCTACAATGTTTTATTACTATAACTTCTTGTTCAATACATGGCTGGGATATATATACTGGCCTATTGGAAAATGATGTACTAGTAACTTTATTTGGAATAAAAAATTTATTATATATATGGTGAATGTCCTATGAAAGATGATGTCCTCCTCTCTTTGTCTACTTTTCTTTACTTATGATTTTGATGGGTGTAGAAAGGGTTTTAATGGGATGTTTTTAGGTCAAGGACTTTTGCGGAAAATTGGTTAATTAGAAGATATATGAAAATGAATAAGGTTTGGGACCAAGAATTTTGTTGGATTTCTGAAATTGGACTTTTGCTTATGGAAAGTTTTGAAAAATTAATACATGTACAATTATCTACAAACAACAAAAGATATTTTAAACCTTGTGATGAATCATTTCAAATACAGGTTTTACATTTCAAATGTTGGGATAGAACTAATTTGCGAACTAATTTGCGAAATAAAAGTCTCAAATACCGTGTAGATATATGTCCCAAACGTTGATGTAATAGCCTTCGAATTTATTTGGTCCACATATTTACTACCCGTGACGTTTAATGTCTTGTCCAATAGTTTCCTACGTCTATGTAAACAAGAGAATAAATTAGCATGTACAATTAAATTACTCCCTTCATTCTATATTAATTGACTCATTTTTTTATTTTAAAAAGTTCTAAAATAATTGACTCAATTTTTATTTTTAACAAAAAAATAATACTTTCTATTACTTTATTCACCATCCACTTAACATACTATTCTTTATCTCTGTGTTAAAATAAAGTGTCTCTATTAAAAAGAAATAGAGGAGGTATTTAGTAACATGACCATTGAGGGAGTGTTTAGTAACATGACCGATAAAAATCAATTTATGTTTAACGAATAAATATTTACATACTTGATAATCCAAAGGTAGATGAGATTTCAATAGATTTAGTACACGTCGTATATAAAACATAATAATTTTAATACAAATATTTCATAGTTTAAAAAATAATTATTGGCCCTGAAAAAATTGGAGATGTTGATAATAAACTACTACGAAGATCACGAATTTTTTAATTAATTTTACTCTATCTCTATTATTAGATCGTCATCAATACATATGTAAATGACGAAACAAGTTAATTTGACTATTTTACTATGCACTGGTTATCTATTTGAACATCAATATTAACATTCTTCTATAAATAGACCACATTTCCATGGGAATATGCAAAATAACCAAGCTCAAACAAATTTGCAGTGATATACTAAGAAATACGATCTAATTCAAAAATGGCTTTGGCAAAAATGATTATGTTTGCATTTGCTGCAGCTTCCATAATCTCCATGGCATCTGCTATTTCTGGAACCGCCACTTACTACGGCCCTCCTCTCGTTCATAAGACACTCCTTTCTCTCTCTTTCTCTAAGTTATATTAAGAGTAAACAACGCATATGGTCCCTAAATTTTCAGTTTTGCAAGCCAATATAATAGTGCCTGGACTTTAAAATATGGGTAGTTCCTAGACTAAGGTTTAATCAATTTGTGGTACTTGTTTTTACTGTTCATCAAAATTTTTACACCAAAAATACCTCCGGGACACGGTGGGAATTTTTGGACTTTCATTAATATGGATATCTAGGCACTGGATATGATATTTTATCTATATCTTTAGCATTGGGCAAAATATTTTCTTATAATTTGAGTGTTTGATAAATGATATTTTTCATTTTATGTCAAATTTTCTTTCTCTATCTTATTTTAAACTTTTAGAAAATAAATAATTAGAATAAAAATATTATAAAATTGTTAAATATATATAAAATTAAGTTGGAGCTAAATTTAATTTTAATTGTGATTCAATTATTTTTTAAAATTAAAAACTACAAATTATAAATAAAAAATAATCAAATCACAATCAAAATTATATATAGTACTAGTATTAAATAATTAATTTTGATTTTAATTTAAATTTGATTATTGCAGCATAATCATGCTACGGGTTCCAAGACAAAGGCCAGATGGTAGCAGCTGCAAATCCTGCACTGTTCAATAATCGTGCAGCTTGCGGACAGAGATACAGAATACGGTGCCACAGACATGTCGCAACGGCCCCATCACTGTGACCATCATAGTCACGACCACAACTTCCTAGTACTAGTGAGAGTACCTATTTCGCAACTAAAATAATCTCATCAATCATGAACTCATCATAAAAGAAATAATTAACTCGAGGGAATAGTCTCGAAGGCGAATGGGTACAGAGTCAAGTCATAATCAGAGTATCGAAACCAAATTCATAGTTTTCCAATAACAACATTTAAATGCAGCGGAAGGTTCCAAGACAAAATAGTATGTATAAAGACATTCTACTTTGGACTACCTAACTACTTATTAACGGCCTCTTCCCCAACACCTTCGTCGCATCAATCACGTTCAGCCTGCACGTTAGAAAAGAAACATGCAGGGCTGAGTACTTGATATACTCAGTGAGCACAGTGCCAAAAACAGTTCTATTTAATTTGTCATCCATAGTTGAGTGAATACAGGGTTTTTATTTAAAGGGCCCAAGTCACTAAATTCTTTTTGTTTCATAAAATTGATTGCGCAATCACATAAACATAAATACCATATCTGGACGTATGTGAATCAGGAATTTGGTCACATTCCACGATGGTCACTGGACCGACCAACTAGAAAGCTAGCACACAGTCCCCATATGTGTACACTAGTCCGAGTAGGGTTTACGGCCTTACTGGGGCCCGAATTCGATTTAACATGATAGGCATAGCAAAGTATATAGGTAATCGTAAAACAAATCATGGCATGACAACATATTCAAACATATTCACATTTTAATACAAAATCCCATATTGAAAAGAATGCCCACCTCAGAGCTTAATTCCTTAATTGAAAGTCCCTCGACTTGGTCTCACTCAACGTGCGACGACGTCCCTTTAGAAAATAAAATACCTAAGTCAGGCTTAAGAGCTAACTACTTAACGTGTATGCATTCCTAAGCGAGTGATCATTTCTATTTCTTTTTCGAATTTTTTTTTCTAGAAAAATTTCTAAGTCCATTGAACATTAATTATATCAGACGATTTATTTATATGGAGGCTTACAAATTATTCACTTAACAAATAGATCATTATCGCCTATGCGAATTATTCAAGCATGAAATGAATCCAGGATTTATCCATTATTTCGGAATTAATCAGCGTACCGTTTCTTGTCTTTAGGTTTTCGAACGACTTAGGAGGGGCCATGATTTAATTAAATTCTTAGCCCATACTTTTATTTTAGTTGGTGGCCCAAACTCCATAAATAATTTCTATTAAAAGGGCAGCCCATTACTCAATTAAATTCTTAGTCCATAATGACAATTAAAGAGGCCCAACTCACACTTCCTCAAATTAATTCTCTTGGCCCAAGTTGTAAATGGAAATGGCCCAATTCCTTATTCCAAAAAATATCGGTCAACTCCCTTCCCCACTTCAATCAAAACAATCCCCCCCCCCTTCCCCTTCCCTCCTTCCTTCTCATTTTCAAAATCCCCAATTTAGATAGGAAGTAGGAACCCTAGCTTTCTCATCTTCCTCCCGTCACCTCCTTCCCGTCGCCACTGTCGGCGTGCAGCTCGGTGGTTTCGCGTGGTCGCCGAAGAGCAAGAGGAGGCGTCGCCTCCCTGATTCTCTTCCTCTCTCGGCGAAGGCGTCTGTCCTTCGCGACTATGCCCCATCGCCCGCCACGGAGGTGTCCTCGCCGGTCTCGTTTCCGTCCTTGCCCGGGAGCGGCGTCCGAGGTCGCTGCTAATTTCCAGTCCCTCACTCCGTCGCTCGTCACCACTGGCGTCGCGCCGTCGGAGAAGGAGAGGAGGCATCGCCTCTCTCTCTCTCTCTACGCACACGGCTCCGCTCCGCCAGCATCGTCTGCCCTCCGTCGAGCTGCTGTTCCGACCGCCAATGTATCAACCGGCGTCATCTAGATGCACCGCCGAGACAGCCACCACCCGCCAATCGGCCATAAAGCTAAGTCTCAAAACCCTCACTATCTGGTTCATTAGCTAACAAATTCTCTTTGGGCAGTGATTTATGGAGGATCGTTATTTGTTGAAGGGGGGGATAAAGATTTGGTTTCTTCTTGGCTAAAATTTATTCATCAGATTAGTGCTTGAGAAGGGTTGTTGTTATTGACCTAAAAGAGGACCTTTTGTTCCAGCTGTGAACATTTGGCTGAGCATTGTGATTTAAAGATTCTTGAATAGTTTGAAGCCATTAACTTAGTAACTTGAGAAGGAAGGGAAAACTTAGCATGCTGTTCCAGGGGTATTCCTTTGTGAAAAAAAAATTGGTTATGCTCTTGAAAACCTAATATGCTGCGCCTATTGGTTTTCATGTGTTCATGCTCTCATGTTTCTATCGTGTGGGGAAAGAGTGTTACCTCTGAAATGTAGTTACCGTCCTTAATTTTCTGCTCCTAGAATTCAAGCTTTCTTGCTCTCAAGCTCACTATGTTGCTGGAAATTTCAAGGTGTGTAGGAGTGTTCATAGGTGGTGTGGACTGTGGAGATGGTTTTTATAGCCAAACTTGTGTACTTGTGCAGCATTAACTTGAGCTGCTATATGCCTTGTTTTCTTTCTGCAGCAACTTCAACTGCAACTTGGCTCCATGTGTGTACCTAGTACTTTAGTTAATAAATGGAACTTGTTTCTTGTGGCAGGTGCACAAGAAGAGGGATGCAGGGTTGTTAATTGAGGACCTGCAGAGTTTCTGGCTCGTGGCAGATTTCGGTTATGGGCTGATGGAGAGTGCAGGAGCTTGCAGCAACCTATCCTTTGTTCTCCATTACAAAAGTTAGTATTGTCTCCTTCCTTACTTAATTTGGCTGCTAGTTTTTTTGGCAACTTAATTAGCTTATTTACTTTGTTATCTTTTGTATTTTGTAGAGATGAAGGAGTAGTTGGCTGGAAACGGCCTCCCGCGCCATGGCTCACTGCTCTCGGCCCGACGGCCGGTCGGAGATAAGGTCGCGTGTGGTGCGGTTTGGCTCGGGGAGAAGAATAGATTCAAAACATCTTCGTCTTGACATTTTTATGTATATTTTTCCTTTATTTTCATTGTCATATTTTGTATGTATATTTTTCCTTTATTTTCATTGTCATATTTGTAAGCTAAGACATAGCTTGACAAGTATCTATTGTAATTTATTCGACTAGGAAAAAAATGAGCACGTATTCACTCTTAAATTGTACTTCACTCTTCTTTATTTCTAAATCGTTATTCGCCGTTAATCAAAACAACCGAATGTAGGCCTTGTGTATTTTTCGTATTTAAGTAATTAGGAAAAAGGCATTCGCTTCGTGTTTCTTAAATTATTTTATAACGTTAAGGGAATTACATCGTGGTCATTACAATCGTTGATCTCTGCCCTGGTTGCGCCGCCAATCAGATCGATCTCTCCGAGCAAGCTTTCAAAACTATTGCGGACCTTAACGCGGGAAAAATCCGAATTGAATATAACCTGTCACTACTAAATATATCCTCTCTTTTTAATTTTTTCATAATTTATTTCTGTTGGCTAACATTGGTTAATAATATTGTAGGGTTTGAATTTACGAGCGGGGAATTGAAGAATGCTTATTTCAGTTACCAATACTAATATATACTCATATAATTTTATCCCCAATAAAGTGTATGTTCCTGGTGATAATACTTTGCTCCCTCCGTCCCTCAAGAATATGCACTATTTCCTTTTTAGTCCGTTCCACAAAAATATGCACTTTCTAAATTTTGGAAAGTTTTTTCTCTTTAATGAGGTGAGATTCATTTTCCACTAACAATACTTTATTTACTTTTTCTCTCTACCTCTCTCTTACTTCACCAATTTTACATTAAAACATGTGCCGACCCTAAAATGCATATTCTTTGGGGACGCAGGGAGTATAAAATAACGTTTTGTGTTTATTTTACTAGACTTGTTGAATAAACGGCAGGGTTGGCTTTTGATTATAATCACAACTTTTACTAGTCTCTTTATCTAAAATTAAGATTATAATTTTGTGTATTTAATTTAATTGTAAGATTTACTTTTGTCATTCTTTTAAATACTAGTCAACCAAGATTATTCATTGATTTGGATGGAACGTACGAATTCATAGTTGAAAATCCAAATTCATATTCTCTAAAATCTCAGTCCTACAAAAATATTATATTCATGTAATTTTCGTTCATCCACAAAGTTAATCCAAATCCATATATATTTATAAATATTTTCACAATTCACTACTTATAATAATATGGGTCATACTATTTATTTATTAGAATTATTTTAGAAATTCTAAAGTTCCTACTCTTGGGAGGGCATGGACCTGAGGATTATAAGGGTAGAGTGGTCTTAGAAAATTAAGAATTGAAGATATAGATATATCTCAGGATAAGAAATTTGATCAATAAAATTATGTCAAAGATCATAAAATCTAACATCCCATTAGGGCATCTCTAGTGGCTTTCGCCCAACAATAGCCTAGCAATAGCCCAACCACAAACTCCTCCTGCCACATCATCAACACTAAAAATCCTCCTGCTACATCATCAGGACAAACAAATAGCCCATCAATAGACTAGCCACATCACCCCTAATTATATAAAATAAACAATTGACAATCACACAAAATACGAAATTAAATATACATCATCCCTAATTATCATTTGATCACATTTAAGTAAGTCTACAGACTCTACCTCGCCACGGGGATTTGAGATTTTTAATTTATTGAAAAATAATAAGTCTGCAGACTTGAATCCTTGAATTGTTTCGCTAGAATTGGATAAATTTACACTTGAACCGGAGACTTGACATTGAAAAATATTTACAATTTCTTATAATGTAGCCTTAGATTAAAAAAATTGACATTGCAGTCAAATTTAGCCGCAAGGAAATATTAACAGTCCTGCGAAGTAATATAGCTAAGTTAATAAATGATATGCTTACCTCTTGAATATTCAACGTAAGGTTTTAATGTAAATCAAACATATGATTTTTCTCCATCTTCGTGTACATCTAATCAATTTTATAGTATGTCCATGGATTTCTTTTGAGGCAACATTGAACCACACAATCCACTAATACTATTTCTCTTATTTTATATTCTTTTTAATAATTAGAAATTCATTTAAAAATTCATGCTGTTTCAAAAAAAATTTATATAAACCAGAAGTGTCTTGATAAGGCTTATTTCATGCATCAATTTAGGGGTAAAATTTAGGATACTTGACAAGTTTATCATGCAAAACGAGTGTTAATTGTGCAGGAATGCCGCTTGACCAAAGGCAACAAGGCCAAACTGATCAAGATGACACATAAGGCGAAAAAAGGCCAAAACTTGGTGGGTTGATCAAGGTGGTGATCAAGCAGTTAGCCGGGGGAACACTGCATTCTAGAAGGAAGACACATGAGGCTGATGCGCTGGAAAGCGATCCTCAAACAGTTATCAAGGACTACATTCTAGAAGGGGACACGTATCTGTGCGTAAGCTGCACAAGGACGAAGGCGAATCCTCATTCGGTTATTGAAGAACCACTACATTCTAGAAGAAGGGCACGTATCAGCAGATGAGACGCTCGATCCCAGCAAGGACGGACATTCGCTGCCAAAGTTGTTATCGTAGCTGGAGGTTGTGTGAAGCGCCTATAAATAGAGGATGCAGCACCATAGTGAGATCTCTTCTTCCTTTTCCTCGCCTTTAGTTTAGTTTTCCGCCTGTTCCTGGTTCCAAGTTCTTCCCCAGTTCCAAAATAGCCTAGTTAAATAGTAGAAATGGTCAGTTAGAAGGAGAGCTACTGAAGGGAGCGCGACAGAGAAATCAATATCTGTTCGGCGCCGTCTCAAGTTTCCGACCGAGGATTTCTCAGCTTTATTCATTTTTCTTATTTTCTGAATATGTTAGCTTAGTTAAATTTCGTTTTGTTGCGTAGTTAAAGAACAGTTCTTGGTTTGTATTTCACAAGTTCACAACACTGTTTAGAATTCTGAGTATAAAAATCAAAGTTGTTTGCATTCAGAATTTTTGTTTACTGTTTCAGCTTAGTTTAGTTCTAAAATCCCTGATCGAGTGTTTGTTCATTATGTTAAATGACAAAGTGGGTTGTAGTAACTTGGTCCAGTAGTTAGTTTACATTCAGCCTAGCTTAATCCAGTAGTTAAAACTCCCAATTTAAAGCGTGGCAGTAGCCGAACCCTGTTCACTAAACACACACTCAACGCACCAGATTTCCTGTGGGATTGACCCCGTACTTGCCGCTTTACTGTTAAAGTAGTGCATGTTTGGGAGTTATAAATGTTTTCGTGAAAGAGAGAGCGCCTTGTTCAAGTGGCATCGACTATTGCAAACTGATCCACCCGGTTCAGTTATCTTCCCATATAACTTGATCCACACACAAAATCTCCCCTTCGCCAAATGGCGTCGTTGCCGCGGATGCATGGTGTTATTACATGGATGTGTTTAATGCATATGTGTAAATAGTTTTATTTCCTTCTTTTCTAATTTGTTTTTCTTTCCTTTTATGAGAAGGTACCACTGCGGAGGACACTGGAATCATCCTCTCATATACAGAAACACAAACGCTTAGTGGCGAGTTCAGGAGGCCGGTGTAGTAACCACTCGTTACAGAGCTGCGTTGGAAGCAGCCGCATCGTCATCTTCTGCTGAGCAACTAACCAGTGAGGAGGAAGGAGAACAGACCACGCCGCCTAAACCACCACTACTCGAGGAAGCAGAGAAGCAGATGGCCGTCGTAGACAACGATTGGGGAATTGGCTCCCTACACGCTCATGACGAGAAGGAGCCCACTCATGCCATCACAGTTACCCCAGGAATACGGGCAATCGCAATCAAATCGGGGGTGCTTGCGGTGTTATCAAATTTCTATGGACGCTCGAAGGAATGCCCTTATGACTTTTTGGAGGAATTTTGCAGATATTGTGACATTCAACCAGTACCAGCTGGATCCACGTCAGAAGATTAAAGGCTCATGGCGATACCCTTTGTTTTGAAAGGTGATGCAAGAATCTGGTTGAGAAGGCTACCAGAAGGATCGATTAGAACCTGGGACGAGTTTCACATGATATTCTTAGACCACTTTTTCCCAGCGTCGAAGACGAGTGCTTTGAAAAGGGAGATTACAGAGGCAAGGCAAGAGTATGATGAGCCTCTGGGCCAATACTGAGACAGATTTCAAGGACTTCTTCAAGCATGCCCCAACCACAATATGGGAGAGCGGGAGATCTACTCAACTTTCTATGGCGAACTTACGGTGGACAGCAAAAACGATCTCAACCTAGCATCCCAAGGGGATTTCTCAAAAACCCCATTCAGTCAAGCGAAGAGTATTTTGGAGAGGTTAATTGAAGCAAATAGATCATACGAGACCTCTCGCGGACAATACAGACGGGGAGCGGTGCACGCAGCAGAGGCACATAGTGACGAGAAGCTGGAGGCTCGATTTGAGCAGATGGAGAAGAAGTTGCTAGAAGCATGAAAGATGCAGCAGGGTGCGTAGGTGTCGTTCAAGCAAGGATATATCCTACTGGTCAGGATAGAGATCCTAACTAAGCCTAGACCCTGGTTTGGTTAGCTACCACGCTTGGGTTGAGTCTCTACCTAGACGGGAAATTAAGATGGTTTCCTACTGACTAGGAAGGGTGAATGGTGGTCGACATGTAGTGGTGTACGTGGAATTATGGTGGATGCGGTGTAACAGAAAATATGCGGAAAGTACTAGGTTTCTATAAAAGGCTAAACAGAAAAGCAGAGAATAAGTGGTAGTTGTGGTGACTAGGCTGACAGATCTGCAGGGTGTACTAAAGGTGAAGGACAAAAAGCAAAAGACATCTAAAAAGCAAAAGTGGTCCCAAACTTGGATATAGACATCATCTTCTTCAACGAACACAAACTAAAATCAGAAAAACAAACCAGATTCAGCACCATAAAAACACAAATTAATAACTCACGAACACAGATCTACAATCAAAAATTCCAAATCGAAAATCAAACATCGAAACTGAAATCCCGCCTACTGATCAGCATGGAAGAAGACAAGAAACACATAACTGCACCTTGCATGACACAAACCTCTATGAAATAAAAGTAAACAGATTATGCTAACTCGAAGAAGTAAACTACTAACTGGAAACACACGATTCGATACTCAAAACGACCAGAAACTCTAGATCTAAGCTAACTAGGCAGAAGGAAAAGAGATCGGCGAAGTAAACTGAACAGAAAACAACTTCATAGCATAAACACGTTCGGATCTTCAACAAGTACTTCAAAAGCAGAAAATATCCAAAAGCAACAAAGATCCAACGTAAGGAAAAACAAGCAATTTAACTACGAAAGCGAAATAAAAGTGTTTTGCCACTCCGGGCGATGGAACTCCTAAACTATGATCTTGCTGGCTGGAATAAGGATGACTGGTACTCCGGGAACATCTGGGCGTCAGGTGATCATGGCTGCGGCGAGGCAAGAAGCGGGACACGGCTGAAAGACTGGTATTACCGAGAGAACTCTCTACCTAAAGATGGTGGTGAATGAGTGAATGTGTCTCTTCTCTCTCCTTCTTGGCTTCCTTTTATAGGGAGGCTTACCCTTGATTTTAGGGTAAATCCTCATTGCAAGTTGACATCTTTGCCCTCCATTGTGGGTAATCCGTCCCAGCTATCCGTCTTCTCCATCTCAAGCCGTTTCAGCACGAATACTGATCAGTATGAGATCATGCTGGCGCCCTTTTTCACCTGAACATTCCGAAACTTCCCTACTGGCTAGAACACTTAACCTGCACACTTTGAGCAACTGCTTTGCAAATATAATCAATTTTGCACATCATACTGACCAGTAACCAAGGCCTAGAATACGACTTATCAAACTGCTCACACTTACCACATGCTTGTCCTCAAGCGTGAAGAACAAACGAAAAGAAATAAGTCGGATTCTAGCCTGGTTACTCCCCTGACCGACTCAATCCTAAACTAGACCCTAGACTACAACGGAAAGAGAAAACAAAAAAACAAAAACAAGCACAGAAAAGAAAAACACATAAACGAACACAGAAAGACTAAACACAAAGATTGGGCTATATTTTCAACCATCCCTCCCCTCGGGATCAGGTGCAATCCGGCCTTGGACAGCCTTGAACTTCCGCCGCCCCCCCTTTCTCTCCCAGTCAGTATATCCGCTCGTCAAGATCGCCCAAACTTTCGGCCAAACACTAGGTTCACTCAGTCACTCATACCTCACCAGGAATGTTAGGACTGCATTATCTCATTATGCTCAACCACAATTGCTTCGGACTTAGATTTCACGTGCAGCTACTGAAGGGCTTAAAGGCTTGTAACAGGGCTATTGGTTTGTAGTGTTTTGGGTGGATGTTCCTAAGGCTCTAAGGTTCAAAAAACTTCTATTTTATTTGATGTGGGGGAACTGTGTGCATTTGAGCCTCTGGTTAGTTGCTTTTCTTGGCTGGCGCTTCTGGTTTTGATCTCCAACTGGTCAGTAGCTTCTTGTGGCTTCGCCACCCTTATGCCTTCTTCATTTTTTTGTGGCCAAATTTTTCTGACCATTTTCCTTCATCTTTTCTCTCTTTTTTTTCTTTCTTATCGTGGCTTCGCCACCCTTATACCTTCTTTTTGGGCCTGGGATGACTCCCTGGCCAATTTTCTTCTAAACTTTCTTGTCCAGCTGGATTCTGCTTTCTTGTACACCCTTCTAGCCAGTAAGCTTCATTCGCTTTATGCCTTGCACACACCTTGTCCAGCTGGTTCCTACTGCCTTCAGTGTTACTACACGCAGTCACTTCACCCTAGGCAATTTGTGACAGCCGCTCTTTTCTTTTCTAAACATGTGGAAAGTGGTTCCACTTAAAGCTTATAACTCACATTTTAAGAGGGCTTTCGTGTTTGGCTCTAAGTATGGGCTTTTCTTTCATACTCGCATCATCTATCCTGGCTAGGAGGTACTAAGGGGGGTGGTTTTTGTTTTCCAGCATGTCTTATTTCCCTCAATTCCTCTCACCGTCAGCTCAAGACAGTTGAGTTTTAAGCCCAATCAACACACAAAAGAAAAAAAACTAGACCTAACAAGACACTAACACAAGCACAAACACAGACTACACATATACACATTCATCATACTGGTCATTGCATCCCCCCTCCCACTTCACAAGTGTCTGCCCTCAGATAGGGCTGTGAAGTGGAAAAGGTTATGGCCAGTATGATGGACACATAGACAAACAGACAAAAACAACATATTAAAACTAAAACTTCTCACACTTAGACTATGGAATGGGCTAAGTGGGAGAGTTTGAAAACCTAAACAGAAACCAACAAACAAAACACACATATATACAAAACTCCTCCCACTTAGGCCATGCAATGGGCTAAGTGTGAGCCAACATGGTTACGAAAAAAAGAAAACAGAAAACACAAACACATGCGCCAAAAAGACAAACCCTTAACTTCTCACACTTAGACTATAAAATAGGCTAAGTGTTATGAATGGGGTTTGCGCACAAACAGAAATTATACTACCTAAAAAAAACAAAACACAATTAAAATACGAAAAACTAAAAACTGAAAATAAAAAGAAAACTAACTGGTCAGTAGGTGTGGTGGTCACTTGTTCCTCCTGCTCCTTCGCGGGGCAGGTTGTGGTGCAGGTGGTTCTACCGGTTTCTCCTCCTCATTCTCGGATTGCTTGTTCCCAGATTCTGCCGACTCTTCGGCATCTCCTTCCTCTTGTTCCGCCTCTAGTTTCTGCTCTGCTTCTTTTGTCTCGGTTAATACCTCCTCTGATACTCGTGGTTCATTAGCTCGGCCTCCATGGCCACTTGGTTCAACAACTTCCTCTTGGCCTCGTTGTGTTAACTCCATCAATATCTCGTCTATCACGGACGCCATCCTGGCCATTTCTGTTATCAACCGTTGGTTTTCCTCTCCTAGCCTGGTAACAATCGTCTCCAAAGCTTCTTGCTTCTGACTCTGCCTCGTCTGTCCTGCAGACTCCTTCAGGATCCCTTCCATTACTGATGCTAACCGTGTCATTTCTGATCTCATCTATCTGTTTTCCTCCGCTATCTTGTCCACAGCCTTCTCTATCCTTTCTTGACGCTGCTCTTGCGTTGATTCCTCCCTGGCTGCTGCTGATCTCCCAGTCGGTATAGCTTCTTCTCCCATTGCGTAGAATTGGGGTGCGCCCTGCCTCATGTAAACGGTGTTCGTTCGGACGAACAAAGGTGTATCAAAAAGACCAGGAGGATCCACCATGATCTGGTCGGATAAATCTTCGGCCTCCGTGATGATGATGTTGTTTCTGGCGAACACTCCCAAGACATGGCAGAGAGTGAGGTTCCTCGCTGGGTGGGTGGCAATTAGATGGCATTGGTAGGCGGTCCAAAAACCCAAATGCAACTTCCTTCCCTGCTTGGCGCACCAGAGAAGATATAACTCCGTCATCGATGTCCTAACAGCGGAGTTCGACTGCCCCAATAAATTGAAATCCAGGTAAAGTTGTACAAGACGCAGAATTGGGTTGTTGAAATGAACGGAGTGGGAAATAGTGGACTGGAATTGCCCTGCATCAGGGTGAGTAAGCTCCTCCCAGGCTTCCTGGGGCTCAAATTCCACATGTCTGCGGGGAATTCCCCGCTTCCTACTTCTCCACTCAGGCCCTATGGCCTCCTCTAAACTGCACATTCCCAGACGCACGGTCCACTCAATCAAGCTCATCCGTATCTCTCCGCCAAACAGCCTAAAACTGATACATTCCTCATCTAGATCAGTGGTGACCTTAAACCTAAAGGTTGTGAAAAACTCCTTCGCTAATCTAACCGGGACACTCGGATCCCCATTCTCCAACAACCATTCGAATCCTAACGCGTGCAAATAAGATAGAAACTGCTCGCGGGCACCTAACTCATCTAAAGAAGGAATGTGAAGTACCTTTCCGCTCTTCACCTGCTTACTCCCTTCATCCTTGCTATCGAAAGCTTTCTGTAGCTCCTTCGAGTCGAAAAGCTTCATCTCCTCCACCAGATCATCAGTAAGGTCCACTGTCCAGCGCCGGTACCTCAGTCTCTCTACCGGTGGGTGGACTAACTCTCGATGATCATTCTGAAGCTGTTGTTCTGCGTACTCCTCTTCCTCCAAAGAGATATCGCTGTCGGAGGCTGATTCCTTGCTGGCAGCGCGTATTCGCTATCACTTCGCTCCCTCCGGTGTTCCTGGACTCGCTGAACTGACTCAGTAATGACTATGCCAGTGTTTACTGTAGGTGGCTTCTTGTTGCTGGGCTTCTTCTTCATAGGGGCCTTCCCCTTTCATTTTCTCTCACGGTATCTAACTTCCTCACCGTCATCTATGTCTTTCTCTTCTTCGGGTTCCTTCTCAGCTTGTGTTGAAAGTGGATCCTGGATAGTAGGACTGGTCTCCTTGTGGCCTACTGACCTGGATGCGAGGTCCAGACCCTCAGCCATCCCGTCAGCCTCTTCACCTTGGCCACTCAGTGTTGGAGATACCGCTCTGGTTTCCATTGCAGTATCCTCTAGGTCGGTAACAGGTAAGGGGTCCTCCCCAGGTTTTGTGGGAGTTGTCCGTTCGTCGTCACTCACGATCTCTAGAGGATCCTCCGCCGTGTTCGGTTTCGCCTTACTAGCTGCCCACTTACCCAAACAACGTTGCGATATCCTCCGCGGTTTGGCCGGCTCTGCCTTGGAGTCTGTCTTCACTACCAGTTTCCGTCTGATGGGAATCGGCTTTACTACTTGAGGTGCCACTAGGGTGGATGCTTCTACCTCTGGTTCTGCTGTCTCTGTTCCTGTTTCCTTGCTCATGCCTACTGCCTTCGAAGCGAGGTCTAGACCCCCAGCCTCCGAGGCAGTAGCTTCCGCTGCTTGGCCTACTTGGTTCAAGATGGAATCAAACTCCTCATCTGTCATCAACGACCGCTTCTGGGCTGATTCGTTCATGT